>NW_018128404.1:175988-190875 GCF_001952655.1 Monopterus albus
TAGTTAGGTAGAAACAGATGATTCGCTGTGGCGACCCCTAACGGGAACAGCCGATAGAAGAAGAAGAAGAAGAAACACTTTGTGTTTGGTGCTAATTAGCAAATGTTAGCATGCAAAACTAATACCAAACTAATATGATGAATATAGCAAACAAACAATACCTTCTTAACATTGACACTTATCATTGTTTACCTCAGTTCAGCCTCATGGAGTCTGAGCTGCCCTAATACATTTTACCAGCCAGTGGGAAATCAGGATTCTCTGTTGCTGTGATATCATTTGACACACAGCTGACCATCAGCCACTGTCGGGCCGTCGGTGAACATCTGTCAGGGCTTGTCTTCCTGGTAATGGTTCTTTCATGTGGGCTTGGTGTGTCTCCGCCCTAACAAACACTGAGAAGTTCACGACTGTTACAGAGCAGAGTTAGTAAAAATGCATAACTGCAAAAATGGTGCAGCCAACACTGGTGTCAGTGTGGAGCTGGTTTCATAATTACTAATATTAAGAGACTCACCAAAGAAAAAAGAAAAACTGTCACTCACTGAAGTTATTCCCATGGATGTCTGCTTTGTCTCAAACAACAAACGAAAACAAGTAAAATAGCTTTAATTAATGTGACAACCTGTTTGAAAAGAGGTTTACATTCTTAATTAGCTGTCCATTAACAATGTGCCTTTCCTCCAACCTTTAATAATTTATCAGAGCCCAACTCTGCAGCCTGCATGGTTTTAGTTTTAAACCAGTGACAATAAATCACAAATCACTGCCAGTGATCTGTCAGTGCTGCTCTGAACCACTGTGACGTCACGTCCGTGTGGGAAGTTACACGAGGCCAAAGTGAGTCTTTGCCTGATGCAGTTCCCTTTCTAACCCATCTTTTGCCAAATGTCCCCACTTCCTGTGTTCATTCATCGTGCCTTTGTTGTCTGCTCCCCGCTACCCTACAGCTCTCTCCAGATACTCCTTCACACACTCTATTCTGCTACATGACTGTCTCTCAGGTCATTCACACTCTGATTTGACACATTTCTAATTCTTGCAGGTCTCGTACACATCCATCACAAAGTGAAGTTACTCAGATCCACTGAGAGTCAGATGATTAGTTTGACACTTTACTTCCCTCGGAGTGACCATAAAAAAATCTTCCTTACACAGCAGGTTTCTATTTTGTGAGTTAAATACTAAAACAAAAGTACAATCCAAAGGAACATCACAGTCCAAATTCAGTGGTCCAAAAAACTGCAAGACAACCTCCTTATTTCTCAGACTTTTCTGTATTACAACACTAGGAGGCACACTTTACCATGAATGACCATGAATCCAAGTATTTGAACTGTGTAACATATGAACTCAGTAGCTTTTCATCTGCAGAGCAAAACTGTTCACCATCATTTACCAGTTATATTAAGGAATAGTCATAGTTTGCAAACTGTACAGTGTGCTATAATAGTGACATTTGGTTCTAACAGTAGGGCCCTACTCAGTAAGTACACTGTAAAAAATACACCTTTATAAAGGTTTTAACAGCAGTAATATTCTGGCAGCTGTGACTCCAGAAGATGAGCATGCAGTCATGGAAAATAACCATCTTCTAAAAAATACAGTAATTAGCTGTCATTTTAAATGCATGTTTGCTTTTAATTTTAAACAAAATCTTGTGTATTTAAAAGTTTTTTCATGTTATTTAAAAAGATACTAACCTTTAAAGCCCAGGAATTTTCCATCCATAGATCAAACCATTGTCAATACCAGGGGCTCTCAACCTTTTACAACTTAAGACCCACTTTGATAATAAAAGGACCAAGGACCACCTTCTCAAAATAAGTGAGAAAAAAAAACATAAAAAACAACACAAAATAAATAAACTTAGCTTAAATATGCATAATACCAGTGTGGCCACAGCCTGCTCATTGAGAATGGCTGATCTATACCGCTTATCCCTGATGAGGGTCACAGGGGGCTGGAGCCAATCCCAGCTGACACTGGGTGAGAAGCACTGTCCACTCTGGACAGGTCGCCAGTCTATCACAGGGCTGACATGTAGACAAACAACCGCACACTCACTCCTACGGGCAATTTGGAGTCACCAGTCAACCTAAGCTGCATGTCTTTGGACTGTGGGAGGAATCTGGAGTACGCAGAGAGAACCCACACAGGCACAGGGAGAACATGTAGACTTCACACAGAAAGGCCCCGGGTCAGCTGGAACCCTGAACCTTCTTGTTTGAGGCAACAGTGCTACCCACTCTTTAAATATGTAAATGCAGTATCATTCTTCTAAATGTGAAATGTGTCTATAATTGGACAGCTGCCATTTGTGTGAGGAGGATGAAAGCTTTGCTTCAAGTGTGACTGACATACAGTCCTTTGCATGTTCAGTGTGTAAGATAAGGATCAGTTGCAGTGTTTGGGCGTCTATAGATTAAGTTTTGGTTGGCATAGTAAACAGTTTTTTTTTTTTTCAGATGCAAAGAAAAATCATACAAACAGGTGTTTACTTGTGAGATTGTCATCTGCTTCATTTAGACACAAATATCAGTGCAACTCCAGCTGTGCCTGCAGCGTGCATCCTTACCAAAGTGCAGCTGAAAAGCTGAAAGTCTGTGCAGTATGAGTGGATTATAGTAATATGTCTCAGGCCAGGTGCATGATGGGAATGGAGCTGCTTATGTCAGGGCTGTTTGGTTAGGATATGAGGCAGATTATGGAAATGTGATGGTGCGGATTTCAGATTCCTCTGCTGCTCCAAGACTTAGAGTTTTATCTCAAACAGATGAACTCTGTCTCTGTTCTCCTTCTTCCGTCTCTCTGCTCAGTGTTTTCCTACTTGGCAAGATAATCAACGGAAACATCACTAAACAACTGCACTGCAAGAAATGCTCCCTTCTCTCCTTCAGCTTCAAAGTGGCTCATTTAAATTATCTTTTTTTTTCTCAAGTGTTTTATTTACCAGACAGATGCACAGGACAGACAAGGATTTACTCTTCAGACTCTTTGCCACCTGTGGTACATTGTCTTTCATCACATCAGTTTCACAAAGTGGTGCTTTCATTGTTAGGGTTTGTGCAGAGAGTCACGCCAGCAGCTCTATGAGACTGTATATGCAGATTCAAAGAGCTGGGCCAGTGGATGAGACCTGGCTTTGCAGCCCTGTGGCCCCAGATTCAAAAGGCACCCAGCAGCAGTACAGGAAAGCTGAGAAAGGTTAATGGAAATAGAGCAAATACAGCCACTACTACTGCTTCACTCCACTACATGAAGGAATTTTAAACAAAATGGAGGAAAAGTAACAGTCTGGAAGGTCCCTGTTCTCTGCAACTTGTCTTTGATGAGTTCCAGGGATGTAACACTGCATCTGGTGGCATCCCTCAATATCGGTTACACAGCAGTCTGTCCAATTGTTGTCGAGATATTTCCACTAAGCCACTAATATCAACCCCCTGGTGTTGCGGGGGGGAAATTCAGACGATAACCAGTCAGTACGACTCTGGGGACCATGGATGTTTTTATCCATCTTTGGTGATAATCCATCAAATGCTGTAGCTGTTGTGATACTTCAGTAGGGGTGTGGCTGTAGGGACGGCCAGTCATTCGGTTGGTTGGCCACTGTGGCTCAGGCTGAGATGTCCCAGCAAACACTGGATGCATTGGCAGGAAGTGTTCAACAGACATTCATGGTGTTCAGAGGATGACTGAACCTCCTCGAGGATGCCTGAACCTTCTTCAGCAGCAACAAAACCTCTTCAAGGCCCTTTCCAGTGACTCGTGCAACCTCCCCCAGGACCTATCTCATAGTCTCCAGCTGAGACCAGTAATCTGCATACGTTCCACTTGTAATAGCCTCCATCTGGTGAGGCAGATTTAAAGTCTAAAGAGAGTCTCATTATTTATTTTCAGGTAAATTTAATCTGCAGATTCTGGTTTTTGAGAAAACGGGCGAGTCAGCACCAGCATGTTCTGCTAAATTAGGTGTCAGTTACACAAAGACAGATGAATATATTAGTGATGTTGTAGCTGTCGCTCGTCCCTCCAGCTCCATTAACATCCTGTTGCTGAACCTCACCCCTTATCTCCTTCACCGTGTCTGCATAAATGAGCTGTCAATCAGACAGACGGCCCTCAAGCCACAATTACTTCAATATATATTACCTCAACGCACAACAGAGGATTAAAAACACTTTCAGTGCTGTTGGTTTATTCTGATGCAAACAACTGAATGAGGACAGAACAACACCTGACAGAGTAAAAGAAGTGCCAGAATATTAATGATGCAACTGAAAAAAGAAAAATATATGAATCATTTACAGCTCAGCTTATATTTCCTGTTCCTTTTTATATCCACCATGTTTATGCTTAGTCAGTAAAATGTTTTTCTTGGTATTTATGAGTTGACATTGGCTCGGTTTTTTCCACATAAACTGTGGAGCAAAATAATCCTTTCATCTTTCTCAAGGCCCCCTACAGTCTTTTCAAGGACCTGTACAACTTCTTTAAGGAATTCTTTCTAGAACTACTCCTCAAGGAATCCTCAAGGGCCATCTAATCTTTCCAGGGATCCACAGAATTTACTCAAAGACCATCAGCACCTCCTCCAGGACTACGACACCCTCAAGGTCAGCTATGGACCCATAACTCCTATGAGGAATTTTAAAGCCTCCCCAGGAAATTCTACACCTCTTTAAGGACTCCTACAATTTACTTCCACATCACTACAGTTCTTTTAGTGAACCCTAAAATGTCATCAAGGCCCCTGCAACCTTCTTAAACATCCCTACATCCCTTTGCAATGTGCTTCAGGACCTCTTCCAGTCCTCTCCAACTTCTGTAAGGACCCTACATTCTACCCAAGGCTCCCTACAGCCCCCTTAACTCACCCAGAATACTACAAAGCCTTCAAGGATCCCTGCAACCTGTTCATGGACCCTTGTACCCATTCAGTGACCACTACAATACTTATAGAGATTCCTACAACCTCTTCAGAGTCTATAGTGTCAAAGCCCCTATTACCCCTTCAAGGACCACTCCCACCCACTTATATCATTTTTAAGGATCCCTACAAACTGTTCAAGGACCACCACATCTTCCTGGACCTTTACAGGTGTCAGGGACCAAGCAGTAAGGCAAAAGACACAGCTTCCAAAGTTCAAAATAAAGGGCTTTTTATTAACCCAAAAGTAAGAAAAATACAAAATTAACATCAGATAAATTGGGCCCTAAAAGAGGTCAACAAAAGATAAGGAAACTCAAAATACAGCAAACTGAACTGTCCATTACCTCAACAAAACCAACTGACCTCGCAAATGACTGACTGACTGACTGACTCTCACTCACTCACTCACTCACTCACTCACTCACTCACTCACACACACACACACACACACACACACACACACACACTCTCCCCCCATTCTTATATTGGGCACTTGGTGTAGTCCAGGCCTACTGGGAGGTATTTAAATCTGCTGCTTCCTCAGTCCAAACTTTTGGCTGCACCGCCAATGTACTGAACTGTACATGCTTATACAGTTATGGAATGAAACCTACAACCTCAAGGACACATACATACAACATGCCTTAAGGGCCCTAACAGATTAACTTGTTTGCAGTGACCCCTCAACGCCCCCTCAAGTATTCATACAAACTCTTCCAGGATGCTACAACCTCTGTAAGGACCACTGGATCCTCACAGGGAGTAGAGAAACATTCAAATAATCATATACTTTACTAAGACTCCCAGAACCTCCTCAAGGACCTTATTTAATCACCTTTCTGCTACTAGTTTCTACTGCAGTCCCTGTAGCTAAAGAGACTAGGTAGCAGTACATACTGCGTGTGTCTTTTAAACTGTGTTTATTCTCTGCGCGGTTGTTATTGAACTTGTTATGTTGTGTAGTTTAGAGCTGCAACCAGCAGGTGGCGCCAAACCCCCACAGAACCGGCCTGGAGCCGGTTTGGCCGGCTGCTTCCTGTTTGCGTCCAGCTGGAGTCAGACCTCTTCCTCATCACAGACGCTTTATTCCTGTTTTCAGTCTAACGTCAATGAATGAACCACCTCTGGACTCCAACGGCAGAAGATCTGTAGCCTGGAAACTTGAGTTTGTAAAAGGCACAAAATGTTGGAGAGTGATGATGGTGCGGGCGAGATAAATGTGTGGTTAAGGTTAAAAAAAGAAGCTGTATCCGTAACTGCTGAAACACGTATGAATCCTTTAAGTTTTAGCTTTCTTTTGCAAACATATTGCTCATGCTTTTTCCAAGGGTTAGTTTGAAGTCTACAGTTTGAGATAAAGGAAGTCAAGGCCACACTGTCCTCTGTGTGGGAGAGGGACTCCTCCTCTGCCAGTAGATTTCCATTCATACAGTATGTCCATTTATTTTTTCTTAATATTCAGACTTGTCAGTATCCAAAAGCACCAACGTGACAGCACTAATGTTCAGTGTGACCCAGAGTAAATGTGTAGTAGGCCTGGGTTCCTGTTTACTCTCTGAGCTGATCTGACCATGTTTCCTGACCTCTTTTGTACTTTATGACTTTATGTACCTCGTTTCTGTTCATTCGTGTAGTGGCTGCTGCACCTAATGCAGTCAAATATCTATCTATTTATCTATCTATCTACATTAATATAAATGGATCATGTATATAATATTATACATTATGAGCTTGAATATAAATTAAGCACATTTCTTCAGAAAGTGTGTGAACTGACTGACTCGACGTTATGTTTCATTCATAAACCTGTTGAATGCGTTTACGCTTCTCTAAACTCCGCCCCTGCCGGATAGACACAGGGACATCCGCTGGTGAATACCCAACATTGATTCAGAGGAGACAGACGGACGCCGTCTTCTTTTTAAACTGTCTCATCTGTCTCTACAGGAGCTGGAGTGTCGTCTCTCTGCCGGCGTTGGCCCGTGTTTCCTGGGATCAGCGGCGACACACGAACCGGTGAAACGACCGTCAGCGGACAGGTAGGACCGGTGAGCGTCGGTACTAATCCAACGGTCCCTTAAAATGGAACAGTATGTGGAAACAGTTTAATGATGTGCGCGGCCACACTGTGCCTGTAACTTTGCTCCAGCGTGCCTGCGGTGCTGAGGAGTCTCTCATGCTGGTCCCACGGACACGCTCCCGTACAATGCGGCTACATGACACTGTCTGCTAAGGGTTCGTCAGCGATAAGTGACAATGATCCACGGTGAAACCGTCATTACACGTCACGAATCAGCCAGTGGTCAGAAACTGAAACAATTGGTGCATAAAGAGTTGACTGGCAGAAAGTTAACTGTGGGAGAAGTACTCAGAAGTACCACAGTGCAAAAATACTCTGTTACAAGCAAAAGTCCTGTATTTTATATCTTAAATAAAAGTACAAAAGTATTAACATAATCATGCTGTACTCATCCTGCAGAACGGCCCATTTCACATTGGATCATAGTGACTGATGCATTACTGTGTTACTGTGAAGTACTGTCCATCCTGCTGGGTAGCTGGTGGACTTCCCACCAGGACCAGTAGAGTCTGATGGTCCTACTGGGTTTGGTTTGATTCATGTGATTCTGGAAAGGATCTGAAGTTATCAGATATGTACTGCAGTAAAAAGTACACGGTTTGTCCCTGATGTGTAGTGAAATCACAGTATGAAGTAGCAGGATCAAGTACAGATAGCAGCCTTTAATGAAAAATCCAGCCTTGTCACATCACAGGCACATATTGTGTTTTGAAAGTGTTTATCAGTCTAAACACAGGACAAACCATCCCCGGAGTTGTTTCCTTTATTTGTACAAAACCTCAGACAAACAGAAAACCCTTGTTGAGATTTTCTGCCTTGGTAGCAGCAGTTAAAAAAACAGCAGCTTCAATCATTTCAGTATTTAGTTTTATTTTTACCTTTGTTTTAAGATAAATGTTCATAAAGCCAGGTGGCAGAATGTTCACCCTGAAAACCCAGATTCTTTATATCAAAATGACCAAATAAGCAACAATCAGTGTTAAAGATCAGAACATGCTAACAAGCACAAGGTCAGTTACAGACTCAACTGCCTTCATCCTTTTTTGTCACATTCATCTAAAACACACTGGAGTTTGATTTGATTTGATTTGATTTATTCTTTCAAGCATGTAAAAACAGTTGATATGACAGCACACATAATTTTACACATAATCCAATATCAATTTGCTTATACCTAGTACATGCTTGAATGGAGTAGGAAGAAGTCAGACTTATCCAGTCCTACCCCCTAACATCATCTTACAATCACTGGATTGCAAACAGTAAATAATTCACTTCTACCCACACAAGTATTATACTAAAAAAGATTATACAGTGTTAACATTCTTACATAATTACATTCTTAAATAATTATCTTCTACACCATACAAGTAATATACTAAAGAATTATTACAAAGTGTTAACATTCATACACCACACCCACAATAGTCCATGTAATTAATCATTGAGCCTGTTCTTGCATATATCTTGATTGACACATACCTTTATGTTTATATTTAAACTCGTCAATTCTATTACTATTTTTTATGTCCACACTTAACTTATTCCATAGTCTTACCCCACTTATGGAAATACAAAATCTTTTTTTGGTTGTACGTATAGCATGAATTTTTAAATTTAACTGACCCCTTAAATTGTATCCCCCTTCCCTTTCATTAAATAGTTTTTGAATTCCACCAGGTAATAAATTGTTCCTGGCTTTATACATAAACACTGCAGTCTTATATCCCACTAAATCAAAACATTTTAACAATTTAGACTGTATGAAAGCTCCATTGGTGTGATCCCTATACCCCATCTTATGCACAATTCTTATCGCTCTTTTTTGTAATATATACAATGGTTGAAGTGAGCTTTTGTATGTGTTTCCCCAGTTTTCAACGCCATACTCTAAGTATGGTACCCCCAATTTTCAATTGAAGTTCATTATCTAGTCTACGATTCCCAAATACCATAAATTTAGTTTTATCCAGATTCAGAGATACTATTGTATATTACTATCACACCATTTTTCTATCTTCTCAAGTTCCTGCGAAACCCGTCCAGAGAGTTGCTGTAGGTTTTCACCCGATGCCCATATGGTAGTGTCATCAGCAAACAAAACCACTTTCACTAAATCAGAAACCTTGCATATATCATTAATGTATAGTATAAATAATTTAGGTCCCAAAACAGAACCCTGAGGCACTCCACATACAATGTCCAGCTCACTCGATTGGTATTCACCCAACTTCACAAATTGACGCCTCTGTGTCAAATAACTTCTCGAAGTATCGAGTTAACAAACTGCCACACTGCTGTGAGAAGACAGACGCTGTCCCTGTATTCGCAATAAAGCAGTGGAACCACATTACTTTGCTCTTCATCATTTACTGTAGCGTAGTGTAAAGGTTTGTTTAAAGAATTCTTTTGGATGGTTAGGACTTATTGACTGTGTTAAAACAACATGACCTTCAAATCATAAAAATGATTATATACAACTGTCTGCTGTTAACTACGTTATCAATCGCTTAAATGTATCTAATCTGTTATTAAATAGTTTTTCCAAGATTTTTGAAAACTGTGACAACAGAGAAACCGGTCTATAATTTGTGAAGTTGTGCTTATCACCAGATTTATACAGTGGAATAACCTTTGCTATTTTCATATTATTGGGGAACTGCCCAAGTCGAAATGTTAAAAACATGGGTTAATGGTTTGCATATCCCCTCAATTACCCATTTAACCATTGTCATACTGATACTATCTTCTTCCCACACTGACCCAAACACCTGATGTTCTTGTCATTGTTTTACACCTGTTGACTTTTTATATTTCTCTCCTCCCATAGGTTGCACTGCAGTGATGTCATCACTCCTCCTCTTCCTCCTCCCTTTTATCATCATCATCCCCACATTAACGCTGGACTTTCATTACCACAGTAACCGTGAGATTGAGCAGTACCTCCTCCAGCTCAATGCCTCCAACCCCAGCATCACGTACCTGTACAGCATCGGCCAGTCTGTCAGAGGTAATGTCTGTTCTTTGATGAATCCTTTAGTTTGTAAAAAGTCAGAAAACTGTGAAAATGTTGAAGGTGCGTCTTCAAATGTCTGGGCTTGTCTTACCCTGTACAACCAACAGTCCACAAACTGGTGTCTTTACAGTCATGGAAAACTGGAACTCTTCATATTTGAATTTTTTTTACATTATTCTCAAAGATTCATAGTTAATCACATATCAAAATACCTGATTAATTAACTAATCGTTGCTGCTCTAGTGACAACACATCTGTCTCACCGTTGGCTTCGTATGACTTGTCTATCAGACTCCAGACTTCCACAGCGCTCACACAGTTAAATCCTCTGTGAAAGAGTCTGAACACAACCTGAACATCACAAAGGAGGATTCACTGTTGGATTAGACTGACTCGGTTTGACCTCGGTGTTCCTAATAAACTGGCAGCTGAGTGTATATTACAGGGTTAGCTGTTCTCAGTGTTTTGCAACACAAATCATATGGATCCTGCAGGCAAATATCTGAATTTGAATTTTATATAAAAAGACAGAAATTGCACACACACAGGGGATGACGGTTCATTGATAAAGTACCAGGTGTCAGTCACTACAGCCACCATGACACTGAGTGTGTGTCATATACTGGGACTGCCAACTGAGGTTAATTTAATCTGGGACACAGTAATCTGGCTAATCACACACACATACACACACACAGATTGAATCTGAACTCATACACACACACCGGCTGGCCTGTCTCCAAGCGGTGTGTGTGTATGTGTGTGTCACCTCGTCTGTCTGCAGCCACTTTATCCCTCATGTTGCTGTGATGACTCATTCACACTTTACTAAAGCTCACTGTTTCGTGTGGACACGTTTTTCTGTGGCTGTGTGGACAGATTTGAGTTATATACCATTGTTATGAGGACATTCCATCCAGTTCTCACACCTCAAAGAGCTGTTTGAAGGTTCAGCCTGGGCGGGTGTTGGAGCGGTGATTGTTAGGGTCAGGGGCTGTGTTAATGAGTGTCCTCACAGCTGCATTAAGACCAAAGCATGTGTGTGTGTGCCACAGATCTGCAGAGACTTGCAGCATTTCATTCATCTGCAGCACCGACAGTAAACACACTCAACAACGGTTGTGTTTACATGGAAACTTCTACACAAGAGCTCGGCTTCATCAGAGGCTGCCTTCAGTCCCTTAATCCCCCCGAAGAATGATCATGTTCTTTTTGTTACCTTAAAACCTCTCTCTCATCTAGCACCGCACACACGTTCAGCTTCTTGGCAAAGTCATCCATGGCATTTGACTGGGGTGTGTTGGGTGTCAGATTTACTAAGCCACAAAATTAGCACTGCAACATGTTTTCCATGTAGAGGTGACCTTGTGCTGCCTTTAACCCACAGACTGTATATAAAGATGGATGTCACCACTTCACTCCACTATGCAGAAGGGAAGGTAAAATTCCGTGAATACAGCGGCTGCCATCTTGGCATTTTGTAATCAGTTTCTGCGCAGTAGCAACCAGAAGTGGAGTGACAGCATCAGACTGCCAATCAAAACTGTTAGTTTGCCTGAATCACTTGGTGTCCTCAGTCCCTAAATCTCTTGTAAGTGTTGTGCAGAGGAACGGCAGCGTCACACTGTGGTAAATGCTTCACTATCCCAACTTTTGTTGAAACATGTTGCAGCATCAGGATTGAAGTGAGTGTTTGTTTTGAACAAAGAATAAAACTGATGAGGTGTCACGCCACATAATGTGCTGCTGTGTTGTTTTCAGTGCAACACAGAGCACAGATAGTTTACACATCACTGTTTTGATTTGGGGTTTCTGAACTAACCATAAACACTCCACTTGGCTTTTTGGTCAGGCCATTAACCAGTAATGAACTGGGGCTTATGGGAACTGCAGTTTGTTAAAGACCACAGGTTTCAGAGAATGAATTAGATGGTTGAAAAGATATCAAACAACACTGACTGTGACATCTTCAGATATTTTAGTTGTTTGTAGACCCAGGCATACACAAAAACAGTATGTAGTTACAAATACATGTGCATAGTGGGATATACTGTATGATGAATTGACTGGTCTCGAGCTGACTTTTGTTGTGATGTAGAGCTATACAAATAAAGTTTTATTGAATTCAATTTATTTGTGTTTATGATTTGGTTGAGCAGTAGGATGGGATATTTATTTTGTTTATTTGTATGTTTGTTTTTCCCTGTCTGTGTAGTCACAAGTAAATATTGTAAGCACTGTCTTATTTAAAGCTGACACTACAGTATCTTTCTGCTTCAGCTGCTTCAGTTTATAATGTATATAAAGATAGGTGGTAGATACAAATAAAAATGTTGATCACAATCAAAGGCTGCTAAAATCCAGAAACTGTGAATAAGCAACAACAACTAGCTTTTTTCCCTCTCCCTTCCTCTATGCACATGTGAGCGACACAAGATGAGAAATACTGTTCTAAGGTTGGACTTAACTTATTGGTTACAGATGTTTTCTTGCTTCTGGAACAGAAATTGGTTGTTCAGGTTTCACTTATGTTTGCCAATTTACAGATGGCTTCATGTGTCTGCCATTCGGAGCAGGTATTTGGTTTATCAGAGCATCTTCATAACAACAGAATCAGAACCTTAAAGCTACAGGTACTGAAACCAAAACAGTGAGCTAAAAGACACTAAAATGCTTCATAAGGCTAGGGGGGAACTTGGGAGATCATTCTCTGTGGGATTGTCACTACTTTTCACATTATACATACTCGTTATTAATTTAAAAGGGTGTAACTTTAAGCTCGGTTCTATTCCCTGGAAAATTAGACTGACTGATCCCAGACCAGCTGAAAGTCTCAGGAGATATTCAGCTCCCAGTTAATTCAGTCCTACAGAATCTTGTAATCAGCAAAATAGGTTCCTCACAAATTATGCACAAAGTGTCATTTTGTAATAACTGTGTTTACTCTCTGTCTCCACAAGGTCAGCAGCTGTGGGTGTTGGCTCTGGGTCTCAGTCCCCATCGTCACACCATCGGCATCCCCGAGTTCAAATATGTGGCTAACATGCATGGAAACGAGGTGAGACAACATACATGCACACACACAAACAGGTCCCCTCCCTGTCGACAGAAAGCAGGAATAAAAGGAGACTAACAAAATCAATAAAGGCCATTCAGAGTCAAACACTACACACACGCTTTTGTATTCAGACAACGGACTGTGTGTGTGCGCCTTTGTATTTCTTACATTATGGGGACTGAAACCTGTTAACACACTCACAATGTTGGGACTCGGCCATCCATTGAATTGAGGAGAATGAATCGAAGTTTGGACTAAGAAACTGAATGTCGCATCACTACTGTACTTAACAAGTGGATTGTGAATTTTAGGGTGGCAACATGGTTTAAGGTCAGGGTTAGGTATTAGGGAGGGTTAGGTATTAGGGAAGTAGTGGTTATGGTTAAGGTTAGTATAAGTCTACAGGAAATGAATGTAAGTCAATGTAAAGTCCCCACAAGGAATGAAAACACACCACGTGTAGTGCTCTGTATTATTGTCAAATGGCCAGTATGCTGAGTCAGCACTAAAACATTAGATGTTATAAATCAAATCTGTGGATTTATGAATTCTACAGACACAACAACAGCAATAACCAACTCGGAGAGTGAAAAGACGTCCACTGACAGCAGGTCAAACGTCTCATACTCAGAAATACTTAGTTTTTCCAGCTGCCAGTAGTCATGTCATACAGCTAAAAGTCTGAACCAGCGGCTGCCGGAGTGAAGAGGTGGCGTCTTTAGCACAGAGAGAGTGGGATAAAGAAAGAGCAACAACCAGGGTTAACATGGGTTTGGCTGTTTGACATGGAGAGGGTTAAAAGCAGCCAGAGGACTCAGAGTGGATCCAAATGTGGCCTTCCTCCTTCTGGATGTGTTAGCATCTCAAGCTAACATGTTTGTTTTGGTAGCATTAGCCACCTAGCATGGTCAGGATTTAACATTTCTGTTGAATTAATATGATTTTAATTTGGTAGGAACTGGAGCTTAGTGTCACATCAACAGTAACCAGAGCATTCTGCTGGACTGACATGTTTACTGTTAGCCAGCTAACACTAGCTTCAGATTGGAGGTCACAGTTTGTACAGTTTGTTCCAACCAGGCATCCGTAGTTTACATCATAGCTTCAGCAAATAGGACATGATGGGACGGACAGAGAGCAGTTTATGGTGTCAGTTTGTTTTGAGTCTCACTGGAGCCTCTGGGCTGAAAAGACATTATATCAGATGAGGTTCAAGACAAGGAGGAGGCGACAGTGGTGCAGTGGGTAGAGCAGTCGTCTCCCAACCAGAAAGTTGAAGGTTCGAATCTTGGTGCCTGCAGTCCATGTGTCGAAGTGTCCTTGGGCAAGACACTGAAAAAAAAATTACCCCGGATGGTTACAGCTGTCAGTTGAGTTGGCACCGCAGATGGCTGCCTCGGTTCTGTACCAGAAACAAATTCCTTGTGTGTGTAATATACTTGGCCAAATAAAGGTGATTATCCTTCAAGACAACAATGAATGAATTTATAATGCAGTCATTTTCAAATAAAACAAATACAATGAAATCTATTAATCTAACATTTAATAAAATAAGACAATAAATAAGAAGTGAAAAAGCAGTTTTTATTAAAAACCATCTAAAGGAAACGTTTTGGCTACCTCTGATAAGAATCTAGTCTCCGTGGTGACAGTCAACACTGCATTTGTGTAAAAGCTGGCGGAAATGTCCTTAAATAGACAAGTCACGCCTGGACACACACAATCACATGGTCAGCAAACAGAGGCAGTAGAGTGTGTTGGCTCCAAGGAAATGTCCAGAAAAAGGCCTTTTCACTGAGC
>NW_018128404.1:190945-193615 GCF_001952655.1 Monopterus albus
ATTGTCTGGTGTGTGTACTTATTCAAGCAGTTCTCAGAAAACAACTTTTGGTGTGACTGCAGATTATTCCCAGTGAGGCTGACAAACACACTTGATAATCTAGTTTATATTGTGAAGAGGAAGAAACTGTCATTTAGGTTTCAGTGTCAAGTTTGTTCTGGCAGGCAGTGACTCCTTTCTTATATCCTGTTCTTGATACAGCCTCCCAGAGAATCTTTGGACAGAACTCTGATGATTTAGTCATTCTTCAAGGATAGGATCTGTGATTTTCATTGTTATTGTTACTTTGCACCAACGCCGTCCAAAGACAAGCAGCACCGGTGAACATGGTGTCCTCACCGTAATGTGTGTGAGACCAGACCCTGGTCCAGCTTATCGCTCTGTGCCATAGACCTCTAGTGTTGTCTTCCCCATTTTTCAATAGATTTGTATCAAAAATCAGGTGAGCAGTCATTTTATCACTTTAGCCATGTTATTCTTACATTAATAGTTAATAAATATAAAACTTCCAAACTGTTTTGCTGCCTTATAATGCAGCTAGCTAGTTAGCACGAAGTTAACATAAGCACTTGACACATTTTACGCTGATGAAAGTAATGGTGAACGCTGGGAACTATTAAAAACAAGCTAGACATATGACACTATAGATAGGTATTGCAGTGGTTCTCAAACATTTTGTGCCCAAGAAACAGCCTTGCTGCCTCTGGTGCAGATCTCGTGCTCTTAGGCCTCATTTCTCTCAGTGTAGAAGGGATGTTTGGTTTCCAAGTGCCTCTTCAGCTTGCTTGGTGCCACATTAGCATTAGCCAATGTGTATCCTCACATCACACTGACATGCTCAGATTCACTTGGAAGCCTGTCTGTGATTTTATCTTCAGCTCTGGACAGATATCAACTGCGTTAGCATATTTTAGCACCATCACAGCGTATTTGTAGCTCTGCTAGTGGCTTGGATTTATGGATGATAGTTCACTATTTTGGTCCACATGGAAATATCAGGATAACTACTGGATAGGCTGCCGTGAAATTTTATCTCCAGGGTATGAATTGTGAGTGAATTTGGTGCTCGTGCTACTTTTACTGTAGTGCCACAGTGAGGTTCATATTTGTTATTTTACATGAAGTGCCTCAGTAACTATTGGTTGGATTGTGATGAATTTGGTTCAGATATTCACGTTCTCCTCAGGTTGAGCTGTAGTAGCTTTAGTGATCTTCTTTCTTTTTATCTAAGGTCAGGTTCATGTGTGGCCGGGTCAAAATTATAATTTGTCAATACTTTTAAGCCATTTATGATTTCTGTGATGACAAATCATAAAGTTAGTAGCCAAACTCATAGTTGAACCTGTTTCAATAAGTTACTCTCTGAGCAGCAGTTAAAACCCATCCACCCATCAAAGCTTTGTTGTGTTGCAGTCTGTTTAACTGGAGAACATCATGGTTGCTCAAACAAGGAACAAATTCCTGGCAACTGTCAAAGTATTACTGTGAACCATGAGGAGTGACAAACAGTCAGCTGGAAGAAGTCACTCCCGCCGCACTTATCTGCTCACAGTATCCGTTTTGATTTCCAACACTGATTGTTGGGCTTGTTGGAAATGACACTGTTTGCGTACATATCAGCAAGAGGGAATGAGGCTGGGTCAGGTTTCCTGTGTTAATGTTATGCCCAAGTTCTTGTATTGGACAGATCTGAATAAGGAAGGAGTCCGTCTTTCTTCATTTTAGTGCTGATTTATTTTAAACCACAAATAAAGTAACAAACACGACCCGGGTTGTTCCTTCATCCAGAGACGCATACATTCTGGCTGCTGGAGAGAGGAGCCCCGGAAGCACAAAGCCAAATACATTTATAAGTTTTGGGCTAACCCCTTACACAGACAGATTACAAAACCTCAGATGAAGTCAGTCCGCAGACTCCATCGCTTATCTAGAGCTCCAGCTGCATGGAGCCACTGGTCATAACAAAATGAAGAATTTCAAACTGTGTATGTGTTGTCTCGTGGTGCGTAACTAAAACGTTCATTCAGACATACTTCTAACACAGGATGGATACAAGAAAACAATTGGTTTCAAGGTAACTGTAGCTCACATTTCAGAATCAACACTGTCTTCTAACCTTGAAACAGAGCAGACTAGAGCATACTTTGAATTTTACTAAATTGCATTACTAACACATTTGATTCAACACATTAATGTCTAATAATTATCTGATTGATTTATTAATTTCTAACAAATTCCCCCTTTTGACATGATTTATATTGTGTCAACCTAAATCAAATGTCCCTGCTGTCCCCAGATTAGGCATCCAAGGAGGAGAGAGGCCCCCCCATACCACCCCCTCCAGGGAAAGCCCAGAGCTGAGCACCTAGGGCAAAATCTGAAATAATAACATAAAAATAATGGCATGTAAGCTGATTCTTTGTTGCTGTGGTCCTATATGTAAGCATTTATGTGAAAGCTGAGTCTTCATTGCAATTATAGCATTTTTCAGACAAAAACATGGAAATGTTTAAACAACATGTGGCAAACAATCATTGGTTAATCATAACATTTGCAGGAGGAATACATTATGCTGGAGACTAAAGATCTTCTTCCAGTATCACACATTTATCACAAAATTCTACTCAATAATCAAAATCAATCACACACCTATGAGTCCACACCACCTAC
>NW_018128404.1:194436-195089 GCF_001952655.1 Monopterus albus
TCACATGATAGACAGCCCAAAACTTATGTTTTATCCCAAACATCTGTTCAACCAGAGGTAGATCATCATTTGAGAAGTGTGTTCCATTATCAGATCTGATAGTCTCAGGTACCCCAAACCGGAGGATCACTTCTCTAGTGAACTTGATTACACTTGATTACCTCTTTACCTGTCTTTGTTTTCGTGGGTACAGCCTCTACCCATTTGGAAAACAGATCCACACAGACAAGTAAATATCATTTTTCTTCAACTCTTTTATCAGCTCCCATATCTGTGAAATCAACAACAATCTCTTTCCAGGGAGCATCTGGAACTGGAAATCCCCCTAGCCCCACCTTCAGCGTGGCTCTGGGGTTGAACTGGTTACATGTCTCACATGTTGCAACAAAGTACTCGGTGATATCCCTCAAATGCGGATGCCACCAATTTTGAGAGATCAGACCATTCATCTTGGAGCTCACGCAGTGTGCTCTGCTGTGTGCCTCTTGACACAGCAAATGAAGTAGTCCTGCCGGGGCTACTAGTTTACCTTCGTGGTTTCTCCACAATCCTGTCTGATCCTTAGATGCCCCTCCTGCTTTTCAGTAGGAGCAGCTTTATTCTGTATTTCCCTGATAGTCTGCAAGCTCAACTCTGTCTCACAAACATGACCC
>NW_018128404.1:195955-198299 GCF_001952655.1 Monopterus albus
CAGCAGCTGTTGTAAGTTCTGGGTCCGATGTGCAGACAATGTGAAAGCTTTGTAATCTAGAAATGCCCTAACACCATGTGTGGTGTCGCTTCAGTATCGCTCGACCGATTGCAGCAACATTTGTCACACAAGTTGGATGTCCCTTTTCAACATTGTCTAACTTAGAGCTGTAGTACATCAACACCTTTCGGTTGTGTCCTCTACTTCCTCCCCCTTTTGAAATAGGACGGCATTCACAGTGCCATCCTTTTCATCAATATCTAAATGAAAAGGCTATGAGTAGTCAGGTGCATGCAAAGCGCATGCGTGTGCCAAAGCTTGTTTAATGGCAACAAAAGCCTCCTCTACTTGTGGAGTCCACAACAGAGTAGAACCATAGTACTTATAGCCCACCTCTGTAAGCATGGCACGGAGCGGTGCCACAAAGCCGGTGAAATTGGGCACAAAATTCTTGCTGTAATTAATAAGTCCTAAGATCTGCATCATGGTCTTAACAGTGGTGGGCTTAGAATGTGAGAGAATATCAGTTTTTTGTGACTCAGTCATATGCCTGTGGAGGTGGGTAGACTTGATACTGATATCGCGGTGCCCATTGCGACTGCTGATATGAACACGCAACCGGTGTCCTCTTTCATTAAAAATTCAGCACCTGTCATCTCTTGGCAGACCTCTTCTGAGAGTCCAAGGTCCTTGACCTCTTCCCCATGGCCTGCCACGGTACTGAGGTCCACAGTACATGGGAACAGAATCCCACTGATAAGGTAGTGTGGTCAGCTGTTGAGCAGAGGATTGGTGCCATGCATATAGCTGTACAGCATTCTGCACAGGCATTTGATTAGCTGTAGCCTTACTTTGATTAACTTTGTCTTGCATTTCCTTCAACTGCACTTTAACTACCTGTGCCTGCAAAGAAGAAAGTTCCTTTGCATTCTTTTCTTGTGCTTCCAGCTCATTGTCACTATACTGAGCGACATAAGCTGACCACTGCTCAAAAGCAAATGTGTTGAGTCGCACCACCTGTCTCAGAAGATGCTGTATGGATGCTGGGAAGGAAACCTCCACAACGCTGCGAAATAGCACCCCCATGGTGTCATTGACGGCTGGGTCATCACCAGTGCGGTTCTGCCAGAGTTCACGCACTCTGAGCAAATACTGACTACCCCATTGCGACTGCTGATATGAACACGCAACCGGTGTCCTCTTTCATTAAAAATTCAGCACCTGTCATCTCTTGGCAGACCTCTTCTGAGAGTCCAAGGTCCTTGACCTCTTCCCCATGGCCTGCCACGGGACTGAGGTCCACAGTACATGGGAACAGAATCCCACTGATAAGGTAGTGTGGTCAGCTGTTGAGCAGAGGATTGGTGCCATGCATATAGCTGTACAGCATTCTGCACAGGCATTTGATTAGCTGTAGCCTTACTTTGATTAACTTTGTCTTGCATTTCCTTCAACTGCACTTTAACTACCTGTGCCTGCAAAGAAGAAAGTTCCTTTGCATTCTTTTCTTGTGCTTCCAGCTCATTGTCACTATACTGAGCGACATAAGCTGACCACTGCTCAAAAGCAAATGTGTTGAGTCGCACCACCTGTCTCAGAAGATGCTGTATGGATGCTGGGAAGGAAACCTCCACAACGCTGCGAAATAGCACCCCCATGGTGTCATTGACGGCTGGGTCATCACCAGTGCGGTTCTGCCAGAGTTCACGCACTCTGAGCAAATACTGACTACCTCTCTCACCCTTTTGAGGTGGAATTCTACACAGCTCAACAGAGTGCACCTGTATTGGGAATTTCTGGCATATCACTGGCCAGTGCCGTTGAACTTCAGTATGGAGGGCAACATTATCATGATCCCCAGTAGTATTTGCCATCAATTCTACCTCCTGTAACATGCTCAAAGAAGTACAGGCTGTAAAACCACGACGAAAATCTCCAAGTGCAGGCACAAATCCTGCACAGGCGCCTACAAGCAAGCTTATTACATGTCTCACAAAAACATGTGACGGGCTCTTTCCTTCTTGGATGCCTAATCTGGGGACAATAGGGACATGTGATTTAGGTTGACACGATAAAAATCGTGTCAAAAGGGGGAATTTGTTAGAAATTAATAAATCAGTCAGATAATTATTAGACTTTAATGTGTTAGATTTTAATGTGTGTTAGTAATGCAGTTTAGTAAGATTCAAAGTCTGCTCATGTGTGCTCTGCTTCAAGGTTAGAAGATAATGTTGATTGTGAAAAGTGTACCTTGACACCAGTTATTTTCTTGTATTAATCTTGTGTAAGAATTATGTCTGAGTGAATGTTTTAGTTACACATCACGCATACAACATACACACAC
>NW_018128404.1:198537-205492 GCF_001952655.1 Monopterus albus
ATTCTAACACAAGATTAATACAAGAAAACAACTGATGTCAAGGTACACTTTTCAGAATCAACATTATCTTCTAACCTTGAAACAGAACAAACTAGAGCAGACTTTGAATCTTACTAAACTACATTACTAACACATTAAAGTCTAACACATTCATGTCTCATAATTATCTGACTGATTTATTCATTTCTAGCAGTGATATGACCAGGTTATATGACCAGTAGCGCTGGCCGATGCAACCAAGCCTGGTTTAGATTTGATATCAAGAAAAAACTAGAATTACTGCTTTGCGTGTGTATCCCTCTGCCAACAGTCACATTCATGTGAATGGGGGATACATGAGTCACAGTTTTACCATTGACCCCCAATCAGTTCAATTTTGAGTCCAAATGGACAATTGTGCTTAATCGGAACAAACTCCATCAAGGTGTTCCTGAGATATCGTGTTCGCAAGAATGGGCCAAAAGCATAACGCCTCCGGCCATAGCTATCACCGGTGCAGCGGAATAACAAGAGCCAGAATTAAATGTAAGTACTTTTGTATTATTAAAAGAAGCTAATGTCATATCAGGTCACATCAGGTATGGTTCTTAGCCTTTTTACTAGGGATGTAACGAGATTTGTAATTCCGCAATAGAAAAATGTCTTGATACGTTTGGGGCTGTGTGACTATCTACCATTATATTACATATGGTTATTTACAGTGCTGTCCGATATTCACTGGGAGCTACTCATCTGACGTGTACTGTACATACCCCGACAAAAGCAATTTGTAGTGGTAAGGGTATGGTGGATGGTGTTTCCCCACCCAGGTTCAAATCCATGGGTCTTTCTTCTCACTTTATCCAACATTCAAAATGTGACTTGATATGTAAAATCGTTAGTGTGTGTAAACACATTTTCTCACACTCACTGAACAAATCAGAGAGGCTGCATAACTTAATGGCCACAGAGAGACATTCACTAGAGGTAGACTGTTTGCTCACTCTGTTTTACACAGCTTCACCAAGTATGTGCAACGTTGAGAATGTGGCTAAATAAGTCTTGTGTATGACACATTTCCTCAAACAACACAAATCCAAATTTGTGTTTTGACAATTTCATGACATCATTTACGAGAACAGCTACAGGTCCTCTTCCTGTTCTCAGTCTGTTTTCAACAGCTGGCATATCTATGAGCAACCACTGACGCTTACTGATGAAAGTCACCAGTTAACAGGGGAACTTGTTAATCTTCAACACCGGCAGTAACCTCAGGCGCTGTATTTTTCTCCACATCCTCTGGTCACAGTGCAGCAGCAGGAAGGAAAATATATCCATAAAACCAGGCCCAGTCAAAAAAATTCCTCTTTTGCAATGGCACCGGTGGATGTCAGGCAAGATCACATGAACGTGCAATGGTCTGGAGATTATGACCATTCAAGGAAATCCTTAAATTATCACGTAATGTATAATGTAATGCATTATAGCTTGGTGTTAATCAGTCGTCTCTCACTCGTCTTCAAATGGTCCACAATGCAGGTACCAGGAAATTTGTTTATATAACCCCGGTACTGGCCTCTCTTCACTGGCTTCCAGTCTGTTTTAGAATTCATTTTAAGCTATTGATTTTTGTTTTTAAGGCTCTTAATGGTTTGGCACCGCCCTACCTCGCTGAGTTGGTGAGGTGGCACGAACCGACTAGATTACTCAAATCCTCATGCCAGTTTCTTTTAGAGGCTCCCAGGGCCAGATACAAACACTGGGGTGACCATGCTTTTACTGTTGCAGCTCCTAAACTGTTGAATGGTTTAACTCTTAATGTTAGATCATCTACAGACTTGACAACTTTTAAATCATTGGTTAAAACATATTTATTCACTTTGGCTTTTAATACATAGTAATGTCTGATGCTTCCTTCTTTTAACTGTTGATTCTGTGTAGTTCCTATGTTTTATTCCTCTACTGCTATTATTTATTTTAGTTCTTACCTTGCCCTTGTAAAATATTTTGGTCAACCAGAGATTGTTTTTAAAATGCTATATAAATTAATTTTGATTTGATTTGGTAAGACTTTACATAGCTGGAAAAAAGAGTCTCACCAGCAAGACTTTGTGAGACTTGTAAAAACCAAGTTTCTTCTGCATGGAAGTACAACAACATAGGTACACCTCGGTTTCTGAGCTTTCAGTCAAGTCTAAAATGATAATTCACCGTTGTAACATTGCAGAAAAGAATGAGCCATGGGCTCTTGAAAGATAAAACCATAGTCACATGAAATATTAGATTTTTTAAAATTTTATTTAATGGCTATTCAAATATTTGATATATATATATATACATATATATTTTTTTTCCTTTCCTGTTTTATTAGTTCTTTCCAGTGGGCTTAACGTTGGTTGCCAAGAATTGTTTTTCCATGTTTCATCCATGTTTTTCTTCTCCTCACTCTGTGTAGAGTGCCATCACCAAGCTCCTTGTGAACCCAAGATAACTGTACCCTATTGTGTAGATATAGACTTTCGTTTGGTTTTCATTCATCAGATTAGATATTTAGAGAGCATTAGACTGCTAAATTTAGAAGGGCGACAGCAGAGAGAGAGGGACTCACATACATTAGCGAGTAGTGAGTCCTCATTTGTTACACTAGTATAACTGTGTTCAGGTCCCAGGATTTGAAAGTGACATAACAGATGCTGCATGTCAACTTTTAGAGCTGTTGTGTGGCAGCTCTTCAGTTTTCCCATTTCAAGAAGTGACACGGGCAGAAAGGACACTGACAATTTGCAAATACTGCTGAAGGCAATGCTAGCCCCATTTAGGACTGAGACACATCTGGATATGTAGAAACAGTTGGTGCACAGTTGTGCGCTACATTGTAATGGAGATGGACAAACAAACTAGATGCACATACACAAAACCATCCACCTAGTAACCACCTTTAAATTCTTTTCTCTTGAAAAAGAAGACCACGGTGTCGAACTACAAATGTCACCTTTATGTTGCTTGTCCTAGTTTGACAACTTCTTCTCCTTGTTTTAGTGCCAAGCAGCAATTTGCTCACCACTGCCCCCAGTGTTCGTGATGGTACCCGCTTCAACCGGTACAGTACTAAGAACCCGACCAATACTGATTTATTATTTAGTAAAGGCCATTTTAAATCATATTTCCTGATTTTTAAAATTGTGACAAATAATGTATTGGACTTTTTATCGTGGCCATATTGTACCATGGCTTTTTAGTTCACCAAAATAAAGTTTCAGATAAAGAAGTGAAGGATCATGTCACCCAGTGCAACACTATAGGCTCACTGTTGTATTTTTAATAGTTTGGCATAACAATGGGTCGACAGTATCATGTCAGTATCAGTCACACAATACTTGACAGCAGAATACATTCATTGTTATTAATGTGATTACTTCACATAATGGAAAATATAGAATATCACCAGATTTGTTTGGAAGTACAAAGGCATGTGTGTTGGCAGCAGAGAGAGAGAGAGATGATGAAGACAGTTTAGATAAGTGGTGGAGGAAAACAAGAAGACGGCCAGAGGCAGAGCTAGTCCTGACGTGCAGCTTTGTACATACCTACCTTTCACCTTTCCCACCCTTCTCCCTTTCTCCCTCCTGAGGCCCTCATTCATTGACAGTGTGTTTCACCCCACCATCCAATCAGCAGTTTGTCTCAGATTAACGGCCTCTGACTCGTCTCTGCATTTGATTCCCCGCTGACTCACAGCATCACTTCCTCCACCCACTGTTTCCACGCGTAGGCTCATCAGGATGAAATGTCAGGTCAGAAACACAGATGGAAATAAGGAAAACAGCAGCGACCAGAGGAAGTTTAGTTGTGGTTTGTGTTTTTTGCAAAGCACCAGACTTCATTCAACTTTTATTCAAATTAACCCCAGAAGGATTTGTATCTCTACAGCATCTTTTTCAGATTTAATCTCATTTATTTCCTAATTGTAACTTATTGGTGTGTATGTATGTATTACTCGTGTTGTGGGGACATAAATCTGTCACACTGTGGGAAATCGACTTCAAGCAGGTCCACCCCACCGAGGCTTGGGTTAGGGTTAGTCAGTTAGTGGTTTTGCCAGGTTAAGTCTCCAGAAAATGAATGTAATCCTCTGAAGTGATGTGTGTTTGTGCAGGTCCTCGGCCGGGTGCTGCTGCTCCAGCTGATCGATGACCTGGTGCGTGGTTATCGTAACAATGAAACATGGTCGTTGCAGTTGCTGAAGAGCACCCGCATCCACATCCTCCCCACGATGAACCCAGACGGCTTCGATGAAGCAGACACAGACTGCCAGTACACTCAGGGCAGGTACAGACACATACATTATATGACCAGTTTTGTTCAGTTTAATTCAGTGTTGACAGAAAAAACAAAAAACATAAAGATATAAAACTGTAATTTTTTTGTGAAGAATCAACAACAAGTGGGACACAATCATGAAGTGGAATGAAATTTATTGGATATTTCAAACTTTTTTAACAAATAAAAAACTGAAAAATTGGGCGTGCAAAATTATTCAGCCCCCTTAAGTTAATACTTTGTAGCGCCACCTTTTGCTGCGATTACAGCTGTAAGTCGCTTGGGGTATGTCTATCAGTTTTGCACATCGAGAGACTGAAATTTTTGCCCATTCCTCCTTGCAAAACAGCTCGAGCTCAGTGAGGTTGGATGGAGAGCGTTTGTGAACAGCAGTTTTCAGTTCTTTCCACAGATTCTTGATTGGATTCAGGTCTGGACTTTGACTTGGCCATTCTAACACCTGGATATGTTTATTTGTGAACCATTCCATTGTAGATTTTGCTTTATGTTTTGGATCATTGTCTTGTTGGAAGACAAATCTCCGTCCCAGTCTCAGGTCTTTTGCAGACTCCATCAGGTTTCCTTCCAGAATGGTCCTGTATTTGGCTCCATCCCTCTTCCCATCAATTTTAACCATCTTCCCTGTCCCTGCTGAAGAAAAGCAGGCCCAAACCATGATGCTGCCACCACCATGTTTGACAGTGGGGATGGTGTGTTCAGGGTGATGAGCTGTGTTGCTTTTACGCCAAACATAACGTTTTGCATTGTTGCCAAAAAGTTCGATTTTGGTTTCATCTGACCAGAGCACCTTCTTCCACATGTTTGGTGTGTCTCCCAGGTGGCTTGTGGCAAACTTTAAACGACACTTTTTATGGATATCTTTAAGAAATGGCTTTCTTCTTGCACCTCTTCCATAAAGGCCAGATTTGTGCAGTATACGACTGATTGTTGTCCTATGGACAGAGTCTCCCACCTCAGCTGTAGATCTCTGCAGTTCATCCAGAGTGATCATGGGCCTCTTGGCTGCATCTCTGATCAGTCTTCTCCTTGTGTGAGCTGAAAGTTTAGAGGGACGGCCAGGTCTTGGTAGATTTGCAGTGGTCTGATACTCCTTCCATTTTCCATTTCAATATTATCGCTTGCACAGTGCTCCTTGGGATGTTTAAAGCTTGGGAAATCTTTTTGTATCCAAATCCGGCTTTAAACTTCTCCACAACAGTATCTTGGACCTGCCTGGTGTGTTCCTTGTTCTTCATGATGCTCTCTGTGCTTTAAACGGACCTCTGAGACTATCACAGTGCAGGTGCATTTATACGGAGACTTGATTCCACACAGGTGGATTCTATTTATCATCATTAGTCATTTAGGTCAACATTGGATCATTCAGAGATCCTCACTGAACTTCTGGAGAGAGTTTGCTGCACTGAAAGTAAAGGGGCTGAATAATTTTGCACGCCCAATTTTTCAGTTTTTTATTTGTTAAAAAAGTTTGAAATATCCAATAAATTTCGTTCCACTTCATGATTGTGTCCCACTTGTTGTTGATTCTTCACAACAACTTACAGTTTTATATCTTTATGTTTGAAGCCTGAAATGTGGCAAAAGGTCGCAAAGTTCAAGGGGGCCGAATACTTTCGCAAGGCACTGTATTTTATATACATTTATATACATTTTTCAAAGGGAAATTGATTTATTATTTAGTAAGAGGCTTTTCTTTTCTTTTTTTAAATATATTTTATTATTGTATTCTGAACTTTTTATCATGATAAATATCATGCTGTCACTTTTAGGTATTGTTACATCCCAAAAATATACTGGTAGTAAGCCTCTGAATGTAATATACGTATCAGGAACCCCGGTATAGGTTCTGTGTGGGCGTGAGAGTGCAGCCTGGTCTACAGGGTCATCAGGTGAGAAAAATGATCCAGAGACCCTCTCAGCAGCTTGTCTTGTGATGTTCAGACGGCAGAGATGTATGTTTTATGGATGTGGGTAAAGCCATGTTACACTGACTTACCTGCGCTGCCATGTTGGTAGTTTTCTTTAATGGGAATTGTAGTTTTTCAGATGCTAAAACTAAATTGTGGATTAACTTTTTTAGTCACAAAGTTTCACACTTTTGGCTGCAGTGGCTTTTCTTTTGTCCGTGCTGTTTTTTCACAAAGACCAAGGGGAAAAATTGCTGAATGAGAGATTGCTTTGCATTACTGAAGCTAGAGGAACGAAGCTATACCCCAGTGAGACATGATGACTTTGGATCTCTATTTTAACTGCTTTAGCTTTATCCTTATTATTTCAGCTTCAGGGCAGCATGGTGGCGCAGTGGTTAGCAACATTGCCTCACAGTGAGAAGGGTTCGGGCCCCACCTGGGACCTTTCTGTGTGGAGTTTGCATGTTCTCCCCGTGCTTGCTTGGGTTCTCTCCGGGTACTCCGGCTTCCTCCCACAGTCCAAAGACATGCAGCTTGATTGGTGTCTCTAAATTGCCTATAGGAGTGCATGTGCGTGTGTGTGGTTGTTCCTCTATGTGTTAGCCCTGCGATTGATTGGCGACCTGTCCAGGGTGTACCGCGCCTTTGCCCGATTGCCGGCCGGGATTGGCTCCACAACCCCGGTCAGGGACAAGCGGGAGAAAATGAATGAATGACTTTCAAGG
>NW_018128404.1:206189-224009 GCF_001952655.1 Monopterus albus
CCGCGCCTTTGCCCGATTGCCGGCCGGGATTGGCTCCACAACCCCGTTCAGGGACAAGCGGTAGAAAATGAATGAATGAATTTCAGGTTCATTGTTTACCTGCTAACCTGCTTTTGCAGAATCTCAGTGGCAACATGAAGTGTTAATGGCCTCGGGCTGGTGGAAGGTGTATACCGTGTAGCCAGCCTATATACTAAATGTCAACATCACACCACTTCTTAAAGTCCTTTTGGAGTGTTTATTTTCTCCTTTAACACAAACTCACAATCTTTTCCTGTACCCCCTACATTATGTGTTCAGGATGTGAAGGTTTTGCCAACTAGCACCCAAACACATGTGACCCTGCTAGCTACTATCTGCTGGCTACTGAAATTTCAGTTTTATTAGGCCACCCTGACAACCCACAACACGTGATGTGTGTGGTTGGATGTGTGGCTGCGTCTTCCGCTGCAGTATGAATACTTAGTAAAGTTTCACAGGAGTAGAGAATGTCTTCTCATTTCTTTAGATAATCAAATCCTGCTTCCTCTATGGTTAAAACTGTGCATGAGTTTGTTTAAGTGTGTGTCATGCAAAATGTTAGAATAAGACATTAAAGACCTGGGATGACACACACTCCTAGACGTCAAGTTTGTTGTATATAGACTAATCAATGCAATGCTCCAACGCCCAAACCACTCTGATAAGCAGGAAGGCAGACACACTGTAGGTCTATATCTCACACACACACAGATTAGAGTCATGGTAGAAGCCTCTAAGTACCTATTTATAAGTGTTGTGACTTATTCTAATGGACTGTGTACAGGAGTCACTTGAGTGTGTCTCTTTATGGGGACTCACACAAGTTTCCCACAAGGTTAACCATTACGCTTCAGGCTTTAGACTCTGGTTTTGGTTCAGGGCGTGCACGTGTGTGTGTGTGTGTGTGTGTGTGTGTGTGTGTGTGTGGTCTGTTCAAGGTCACAACTTTACAAATCATATAAGGAAACACTGAAGCAACCTAAAGTGGAAAAGTCTGCCACTTAGATGAGATAGTTTCACCAGTTTGAGACAGAAATCAACTTAAAGACTTGGCGATAGCCACATCTCATTTTAATTGATTCCACTGCACTGATATCTTTGGTTTAAGAGACTTTCCTGAAGAGTGTTTGTCATTTGTGCTTCAGGAATGACTGCATGAGTGTGGGACAGCTTTACAGGGGGATGACGAACCTGCTGACCTCTACATTTGACACCTTGCTGTTGTGTCACCTAATGAGCTCCTACGGCTCATTCGTCATCCACTAAACAGCATGTCTCTGTTTCAGGTACAACTATAATGGTATTGATCTGAACAGGAACTTCCCCGATGCTTTTGCTGGTCCCCAAAGGCCACAGCAGTTTACTGAGGAGAACAGGGAGGCAGAGGTTGGTCAGCAGTGCAAAATTTGCCGGTATAAGTAAGAGTCATTCAACCATTCATCCATCCATCCATTTTCTAAACCGCTTAGGAGTCATTCATTGAGAATAAAAAAATAGTTCAGTTAGAGATAAGACGGTAGACACAGCAGCTTTTGTAGTGGAAGGACAACGTGAAAGTGTCAGGTGTCTGTAAAGGAAACTATTTTTTGGGAGGGGAAGAATGTTTGATGAAGATCTGTTTGCTGCAGAGGCTGGGTTTGTTTCATTCTTCTGCCCCACTTGTCAAACCTTCGCCCTCGGTGTGTTGTGTTTCAGGTGAGGGCTGTGATTGGCTGGTTGAGGACTGAGAGTTTTGTTCTCTCTGCTAACCTTCATGGAGGAGCTCTGGTGGCCAGTTATCCTTACGACAACAGCAACGGAGGTAAACACATGCACAGAAGCTACTGTAATATCTGGACTATAAGCCGCTACTTTTTTCACATGCTTTGAACCCTGCAGTTTAAACAATGATGCGGCTAATTTATGGATTTTTACGAGCTAACGAGCTTCATGCTGCCAATACATTTAGCCTCGTCACATCAGGCCAATGAAATTACCAAACAGGTCACAGTGGAGCAATGAAACAGCCTATATATGTACAAAATTTTTTGTACATATATAGGCCATATATGTGACACATGACTCCATACTGAGGTCTGGTTGTACCTGCCCTGAGTGTACTGGCATATATTTAGTGGGTGTGGTTTATATTCAGGTGCGCTCAATAGTCCGGAAATTACAGTATTACTTCATAGTAGTTTCTGCATAAAATTCAATAAGTGAAACAGCAGGATAACTTCAAGTGACTCAAAGTTATGCTGTACATCATGTACAGCTGTATTTTACAAAACAAAAAGTCCCTTTTCAGCCCTACAGGTGAGATATGTTGTCTCATCCTCGGGTCATCCATCAGAGGCCTGGGAGTGTGAGGGATCAGCACAGCATCTTAGCTGTTCCTAGCACTGCACCCTCTTGCACAGAGAGCGCTGATGTTGTTCCAGTGATCTGTTGGAGCTACTCTCCCACCTTGGGAGTCACCACCCTGAGTGCTCCTGGGACCACGGGGACCACTCTGGCCTCCAGTTCCCACATCCTCTCAGTTCCTGTCAGGCCTCAGTGCTTCTCTAGCTTCTCCTTCTTCCTGATGCTGCTGTCACTAGCTACATCTATATTCACTGCTGCCTTCTGTTCCTTGCCTGTGACTATGATGTCCAGTTGGTTAGCCAGTACCTTCCTACCTGTCTGGATTGAAAATCCCAGTGTCATTCTCCTGGGGATTCTTCCACCTGCACCTGGGAGGGTCTAGCCTACACTCAGCCCAGATGTTTCTGTACACAGTGCCAGCTACATGGTCTCTGAACTGTCTGCACCTGGGGATTAGTGCCTGTTACACCAACACAGAGAGTCTCAGTGAGGAGCTGGGCCACCACGTGCTCCCAGAACAGCTCCACCTTGACTCTCCAGGTCTCTGAACCCTCCTGGAGGGATGAGCACCATTCTTCCAACAGATGTTCCCTCATGTGGTGTTTTGATGAGGGTGGTGGAGATGCTGTTTAACATGTTGCACCAACATCTCCCATATCTCCAGGTCACTGTCACCATGGAGGAGACCGCTCAGTTATTCAGGTCTGTATACTGTATATACTATTTACATGCCTGTTGCTGTTCATTTCTCCAGGCAGCGAGCTGGTGGCTGGGGCCAGCGTTGCCCCTGACAATGACGTGTTTGTTCACCTGGCCAAGATGTACTCCAACAACCACGCCACCATGTCCCAGGGTAAATCCTGCCTCGACAACACACTGTTCCAGGATGGCATCACCAACGGATACCAGTGGTACCCTCTCATAGGTCTGCATGTCGCCTCCAAGTCACAACAGTTGGGACTTGATAAAATTTTTTCTTTTTTTAATAATAAAACTGATTAAAATATATCGGTTATTTAATAGTGAATTAGAAATACCCCAGAACATGATGTCCTCATAAGCAGCAATAAGCATGTCAAAGTTAATGTAATAATAATGCCTTAATACAAATTCCTTTCAACGCCACCAATTTTTTTGATGCACAATTCATGCACACATATTCTGTGATTATGACCCTCGGCCTGCCCAGTAGTTTGGGAAATCGGGAAGCTTCATAAACACAGATGTTAAGGTGGAAGAGTTGCACTGAAATGCATACAGTACAATAGTACATGTGTACCTAATAAAGTGGCCAGTGAGTGTATATGCAAGTGGCGCAGATCTGATCTGAGAACACCTAACTTTGTGAGTTCACACTACTGTGGAAACATCCGATCTGTGCCATATGTGGTGTCTCCTCGTCCGCCTGCAGAGCCATCACACCATCAGGCCGGACATGAGGGATTTATGCAATAGTCACAAAGAATCCGTGATTCTGTTTGGTGTGAAATAATTTCAGATAAGCACATGACTGTGTGTTTGTAGGTGGGATGCAGGACTATAACTATGTGTGGGCCCAGTGTCTGGAGTTGACTCTGGAGGTGTCCTGCTGCAAGTTTCCTCCAGAAGGAGACCTTCCTGCTCTGTGGAAGGAAAACAGGAAGGCACTGCTAGCCTTCATCCAGCAAGTCCACCTGGGTCAGTACCTGTCTGTCTGTGTGCTGACTTGCCTCCTCTGAAACTGAAACTGAACCAGAATCCATATGTAATAATAATTTGATACTTTCTGTGGATGTGTGTTAATTTGTGTTTAGGGGTCAAAGGTCGGGTTTTCGATGGTTTTGCTGTGCCGGTGCACAATGCAGTGGTAGAGGTCAAAGGTCGAATGAATATGAGTCCATTCAGAACCAACCAACATGGAGAATACTACAGACTGCTGCTACCTGGAACCTACAGCTTCACAGTAAACACACACAGTGATACAGTGGGATTGTGGGATACACTGGTGGGATTGTGGTTACTACAGTTGTACTCTCATTAACTTCTCTCCTTCTGGTCTGTGATCTCTTTGATTGACAGGTGACATACCCGGGTCATGAAGTTTTGACAGAGACACTTAACGTGCCATACGGTCCTGATAAGTACTCAGCGATGACACACGACTTCCTGTTACGACGCCTCAGAACAACAGGCCGCACCCCAGTAAACCCCATTCTATCTATCAGTGACTACGCATTAGACCTGGAGCGAGGTGGAGCCATCACCAGGTCCAGATGGACAGGTCTAGTGGTGGGGCTCAGCCTGACAGCAGCACTGTGGTCCCTGATCGACTGAAGCAGCCTGGTGCTCATGTGACGGCCTCACCTGCTGCAGTGTCTCTGAGCAACACTGAACCCTCAACCTGCAAGAAACAATAGAAAAAAATATGTGGTCCACCAGAGGTTTCTGAGGATATATTTTGAAGCCTGGAGCTGGAGTCTACATCTCTTTACCAGCTTTGCCAACACTAAAGTCTTCTAATTTCAGTTCAAAAGGGTGAATCAGGGTGGAGGGTAAAACCCCTGGTCACATGACAAAGTGGCACACAAATGTTAACATAATATGTGGCCTGCTAGCTTAGTAACGTGATAACAGGGTTTTGGCTTGTCCCAGCAAGAACAGCATGGGTGTAAATAATGAAATAATTCTAAAATCTATTTATCTGCTTCAATTTCAGGGTTTATTTAGTTTGTAAGGGACTGTGAACAATATTAAATAAAACATTTACTGCATCAGAGTTAGCTCATTTTCATCTGCAATCCCTTGTTAAAACATTGTGACCACCACTAAAACACATGATAAAAAGTTTATGTTGCTGTTATCAGCTGTGCTGTTGCTACTGTGACAAAACGAAACCTTGGCTGCTGCAGAGCTACTGTACCTGGTTGGCTTACAGCTAACACGCTAGCAGCCTGGAACATCACCAGTGCTCTTTAGTCACAATGGCTAAGCTAGCTAGCCAGCTCACATATCAGAACAAATTTGTTGTGCTAGACAATATGTTCACATTATTTGTACCTGCAGGGCTAATTGGTAAACTGGTAGAACTAGAGAGCCCTATGGTAGCCAATCAGCAACATGCTAGTAGTAGTCAGTCACAGTAGCCAAGCTAGCCATGGAGTTCATTCTCCACCACATGAGGTTATATAACATATGATAGTGCAAAACAACTAATAGGCTACCGATGCTTCCTCCATTTTGGACTCGCAAATCAGCACTGTCCACACACTTTGGTCAGAGGCTGAAATGTCCAGGGTTCAGCAAAATTGAAGTAGATGCAAAAAATTTGTACAGCTACTTTACCCCTGTGAGTGAATAATTTATTTTGCTGCAGTTTGAATGTTGCTGTGAAGCAGCCTTATAGCAGTTCTCTTTAAGCCTTATTACCTTAATAATGGAGAAATGATTTTGAAGACCTCCTAAGAAGTGAAACAAACTACAGAAGAGCTGAATAGTTGTGAAAAAATGTATTGATGTAGTATTTATAAAGAGAAGGGGTTTTTTCTATTTCCAACCCACACTAGGGTCTCTAAGACAAAACTCCATTCAGAAATGTAGAATTTAAGGGCAAAGACAGAAATAAACCTCAGGAGGGTTACAGCAAAAGGTTGTAACAATAATAGAAACACAAAGTGCAGCTACACTGCCACAAATTCTGCAGTCTCTCAGGAACAGAAAGGTTTTAAATCTGGATTTGGCTTCTTGAAAAGGCAGCTGAGAGTTTGTTGTATTAAAGGGGGTAAAGGGGTCACAGAAGGAGAAGGTTCCACTCCCTGAGGAGATTTGAGACAGTCAAGAAGACATCTTCCCTGTTGAGATGTCAAAGCATGTGAAGGACTAGGTAGTGCTAAGGTTCATTAAGTGTGGTGGAGCCAAACTATGTGAGGAGAAGGAGGAGGAGCACTTTAAAATTTGTGCTTACAGACTGTTTTTAGGAAGGGTAGAGAAAATGACACAACAGGTGTTGAATGTGGAAATATCAAAGACACCTGCTGCGAAATGAAACGACCCATGTGACACATGACTCTATACTGAGGTCTGGTTGAGGACACGAGGAGTCATCAGACATGTTCTTACAGGCATCCATCCCTGTATCTCACTCCATTCGCTCCTACGAGACAGTTTAGTCCAGTGGCCCCCAGCCTAGGCCTTGAGACGCCTCAATGGGGTGGCAGAATAAACCTGAGGGGACACAGGATTATTAACAGGACAAGAAATAATTATTAGTAATATTCTAAAATACTGGATAGTTTTACATCTTCAGGCCTTGAAAAACAAAATATTGCCAACAAAGGATACGAAAATGCAGCTTATGTTGGAGTGTCTCTAAATCTACTGTAGCTTCTTTTACTACACAACAACAACAATAACAGCAGAGGACATCCTGCTCCAACACCCTGTGCAGCATCAAAAAATATTTACATACACAACATATGTATACTCCCACCATAACAAACATGAATAAAACAAAAATTAGTAACAGTAAAAAAAAAGAAAGTAGTTATACATCTTGAAAAACTGTTACTGAAATTAAAATTTGTGAAAAGATGTTTGTGTGGAAGTGAATGTACAGAGAAGGAAGGAAGAGAAGAGAAAATATTAAAATAAAATTAACTATAAAAAGTAAATGGAAAAATGGAACAAATAATTAGTGAGATAAAATAAGTCAGAGACATCACCTGGTGGCAGAAGCTGTGTAGCACATCCACAAACTTCAGGACTACAAATAACACCAAACTGTGAAGCCTGCATCTCAAACTTAAAATTTGGATTATAACTATTAACCTGAATGTAAAGGAAAGAAAATAAAATGACAGATAAACGTGAGTTAATTTCAGTTACACTAAGAAATAACTGGTACAACTTGTACCCGTTACAAAGAACAAAAGGTTGGGAGCCACTGGTTTAAATGAAAAACAAGGGTAACCTAATTACTAGGAATCACACTGTACACCTCAGCTCATACAGCATCTGTACACAGTATTTATTTATACACAGCATATACACTGATATGTATCAAGTTCAGAGCAGCTCCGATAACAAAACAGGTCTAAGTCCTGTTTTAGCACAGGGTCAGATGTCAGTGAACCCCTGACTCATCCTACTCGGCATCAATGTGCAGCTCATTTCAGTCATCTTCAGGACAGAAACTCAGCAGCCTTCTGCACATTTCCCCTCATTCATATGTTATTTTTGCCAAATATCAGGCTTTTATACTTTTCTACTGTTTGATATTGAATAGTTCTGTAAAAAAGATCTTCTGTGCCATGTTGTAAGTGTAGTGACTGCAGGCTTCGGTCACACCTGAAACATTAGACCTCGGTATAGCCTTTGCATTTCTTCTGTTTCATGTTTCATTACACTATAAAACACCACAGTGGATCCTCTTACTGAATCTTGCTTTGGCTTTGACCTGAAGTAAACTGTCACTGCTCAGCACGTTTGGGCCTTGAAGTGAAGCATATAATAAAAATACAAAATGAAAAAGAAAATTTTACACTGTCAATTGTGTTGGTGGTCTTTGTTATAGGCTTATAACTTAAAATTAGTCCTCAATTCCTGGTTTGGCTGTTGATCCCTATGAATCCCCTGAAACAGATTTTTAAAAAGTTGCTAATGATAGCAACAAAAGTGCACATTATTACATTTTACATCATAATTGTGAAACATTAATTTGAGGTAGAGTCACAATTATGCAATATGACATAGTGAAACTACAAACAAAAATTGACAGGTAAGTAAAGTATAAATCAAACATACTTGATACTTGGGTATCTAGTGAATTTTCATAAATCTAAATTTTGTGATAGCAAGTCAATCACTAATAGGTTTGTTTCAGTACTCGATTCACCGAAACGCATCATTTTCATTTAATATCACAGGACCTCATATCATATTTCATAATTTCTCATAAGAGAGATTTTAATTTGTGTTATTCCTAATCTAGAAAACTATTAAATACTATTAGTGACAAAAATATAAAAAGCCAGGAGTTACATGTTACGGCAGTTATACACGTTCTACAACGTCTCTTTATTTAAAGCTTTAAACACTATAAATCATGACATCCGCGTTTTCATTTCCGAAAACCATGTTATTTTCTCCTTTGGCACTAATGGGCTTCCGTACCTCCCCACACCTGACACCGATTATCTCGTTTAGTGTTGAACGAACCTTTTTCTGGAGAAACCTGAATTTTCGTGATTACAAACGGGAAATTTTGCCCCAGCATGACGAGAAAATGACATTTCCCATCTTTGCTGTTTTCGCCCGGAATTACCTGAAAACAAACCAGGCTGGTGAAGGGACCGTAACGGAGGCGCGGTGCCGCTGAAGCAGGTAGCCTATCCTCACACCAGCGAAGTTAAAAACACACAATCTTTGGTGTTCTAGTTTGATAATGTATATGAATAATCAATTAGGTATAAATTATTATCTGCAAATTAGTTATGTGTTCATCAGCTGTTCCGTTATTGTACTGATTGTTCTAGCTCAAGAACATAGCTTCGGTACCACAAGCTAACGTTAGCTAGCTAGCTTAACGTTACAGGAGCAAAATAAGTTATTTCTCACATTTAATAATGAGTAAGAAACCAACGACAAAAATGCGCATACAACTATAACCGAAGAGACACTGGTATTTTCACTTTTAATACTTTAAGCACATTGACTTGTTTCCTTCCGGCAGTTCGTTTGGTTTTCCAGCCAGACCACATCAGACCAGGGCTAGATCAAAAACCACTTTACCTGGACTTGTCAAATCTAGACTGTGTACCCTGGCTACAGCTGCATCAACAGGGAGAGTACAAAGCAGATTGATTATAGTGAAACGTTATAACTATGGCAGCTCACTGTCGCACGGCCTGAGATACGCGAAGAAATAGAGGCATTAATAGCCTCATTCACTCTGATAGAAATCTTTAGGCCGCCTTGTCTTCCACATAAAGATGGAAATGCAGGAACAATAGTTTATAATGCATCCATTATTAGATGCTTGACAGTAGAGTTTGTGTGTCTGTAATTTGGGAAGGTGTTAGATTTATAAAACACACTGTTTTCCTGCAGAACTTCACCTGACGTGGACAAACAGGTGAAGATGTTTCACCAGAGCCTCCTGGTGAAGTTTGTAAGTATTTGTACTTTAACATTCGTTTCTGTTTCTTACTGTTGATGAGCACTAACAGCTGATATTTACAGCCAGACTGTTTGAATTCAATCCAGAAACATTGGCTTGTACTGCAGTAAATCCTAACAGCAGCCACCACCAACTTGCTCTTGCTCTGCTGATCAGCCACTCAGTAATGTAGAGATAAACACAACAACACTGCCCCCTGTGGTCTGCATGGAGAACTTCACTCTGCGCCAGCAACAGATTCAACATCCTCCACTGTAGCCTCCTGTCGTCTTCTTTCTGCGTTTTCTTTTTCTCTCTTTTACTTCTGTCTTTATTCATAATGTCTGCTTAAAATAAGCAAAGTCAACCATCTGGAAAAGGTCACTTGCCACAATTTTTTAGAAACAATTAACTAGTCTCAAAAGCCCACAGATTAAAACTAGTGTAGCCAGATTAAAAACAAATACTTGCTACGAAGCAGTTTTGCACTTGTCAGTGTTGCTTTATAATTGTGGGCGTACTAATTTATAGCTTTCAGCTACTCAGAACCAGGACTAAAATCTCAGTAGTGAGTTATCTTATTAAGATAACCGAGGACAAAAAGCTTGAAACAAGTGAAATGTTCTAACATAATCCTGTCAGACAGAAAAAGCATCTATTACCCTTGATGTCACTTGTTGCAGCGTACCACTGACAACACCAGAGAAGGTGTGTGGGACATGTTTTTGTAGTTTACAGAGTTAGAGATTTGTAGTTTTTCATTCAGTATAATTGAAGCTAGTAAACAGACAGAGGTGTCTCATTAAACTGTGTCCAGTGAAGGCTCAGCACCGTGGAAATCATATTCACTTCCTGCAGGAGCTGCTGAGAACAATCGGTGACTTTCTTCGCCCTGCAATTGAGGTGTGTGTAGCACACAGGGAACTTGTTAGCTCAGTTGATTGTGTGTGTTTGGGTGGCATGAGTCACTTTAAGTTGAGGCAGTAAGTACTTCTGAGAGCGTTTTGTGCTCTGGTGATGTTGCATTTAACGTTGGGTTGGAACTCAACCAATCACAGAGTAGAGTCTGGCTTTTACTATTGTAAGCTGGCCCAGCAGGGGGGCCCGTAGCAACTCCTGTTTCACGGTTTATGTGTACACTGAGTTGTGAGTTTATTAGGTACATCCATTTTAAGTTAATAGTTGTATCAGAAAATAGTTATTGATCTGTCAGTCCACAACTACAAAGTAGGAAATTTGAGTAGAACAGCTTTCTGTACGTGCTGCATGAGAGATGTGGAAAATTATCTTCTGACATCTGAAATGTGTGTGTGTGTGTGTGTGTGTGTGTGTGTGTGTGTGTGTTTAGGGAGCAGTTTGGTTTCCTCCAGGTGTGTTTCCAGCTGTTCTGTATCTCTTGTTCTAATCCCACTTTGAGAAATGCACCAGTTAAAGTGATTCTGCCCGACTTGGGTCAGCTTCCTTGTGCAGAATTAAAGAAGCTTGAGATTCTGTTGAGCCCAGTGGAGAGGCTTTGGTCCCTCAGCAGCTCTCTCTCCCTCTCTCTCTCTCTGTTTCCTCCCTCCCCTCCAGTTCCTCTCTGCTCATGGAGACATTTAACCCTCTCTCCTTGCACAGACAGAGGACAGGAGACATTTCCTTCGTCTCTCTCCTTGGCCTGCTAGATCTTCTTTCTCTTGTTCACTTGTCCTTTCTTTTCACTCTGAGGTTGGACTCAGATGAGAGATGGGATGTGGAAACTCCTCACCAACCAGCAGCAGCAGCACCGGAGGTGGGCAACAGTGTGTGTGTCACGTTAGTGCCGAGTATCGAGCTTGGATACTTTTATGGCATCAGTGGAATTACTTCAACACCATCGCATATCGAAAAATACTGAACATTAACACTGGTAAATAATTATGTATTTAACAGAAGTTAAGACTGTGGTAAATAAGTTTATCTTTTATGTGATTAAACTACTTTGAGTTCACAAAAATCCCAAGGATTTGAAAAAGTAAACTAATGATCTGTACCAGAATGTGTAATGTATGTTAGGATCACTAAAAGGTAACAGATAGCAGCACACAGTGTCTCCGTGCAACAACGTTTTCTACAGCTCATAATGTTGAAACAGGAAATAAAGGCTGGAATAGGTGGTTTGCAAATGTGATTATTAGGACGTGTGAAACTCAGATGAGAGCAGGAAGTGACAAACAGAATGAAGAGATGGAGAAAAGTCTGTGGTGCTAGTTTAAATGATATTAGGAGAAAAGTTATTAACACAAAACTGCAGCATATGTGGAACCTGATCCTTATAAAGAGGAGCGATACATTTCATTTTCTTTCTACATTTCATTCTATTCCAACAGAACTGAACGACTTTACTGCTATGGAGGCAAACTGTCCTGTGCATAGACGTAATGGAACATGTGTCTGTGGTCCTGCAGATTCACCCAGAAACAAACATTCAGTGCACGGTGCCTCTCCACATTAATGTTATGGTTGTTTACTTAACATAGGTTAACTGCTCTCAAAGGTCTGGTGACACACCACTAAAGATGTCGGATGATCATCGTGAAACAGGACGAAGAAGTCACTGCAGCTCGTGGCAGTTCCACAGCAGGTTAGCTACATAAGCGGTCTCTGCACAGCGGAGCATTTGCCCACTCCGCTCCTCCTGGCCACAGACAAAGGCTTTGCAAGCCATTTTTGTCGGTGCTGTGTCGAAGCATCTTACTTCTTCTCTTCAGTGTCCAGCAAATAAAAATGCATCGGCCTTGCTGTTTTTGGAGGGGACTATTAGTGTGTTTTAATATTTGATGTGTGTGTCCTCAGCGGAGAGCGACAGGGACCTGGGGTCACTCAGGAGGCCACTGTTGGGGAATGGACTCTTGACGCCAACGAACATCCAGGTGTGTTTCTCTAGCTTTTCGTGAACCAGAGTCGAGGCGTCGAGTGCTGGGTTTTCTTTTATTCATCAGTGATCCCAAATGAAAGGCTGTGAGAACCAGCATGTGATCAACAGGACCAGTCTGCCCAGTTATTTAGAGACAGAGTTCAGTGTTTGAACAGTGACTGATTTTTGTATCTGCAGCTTAGTTTTCATACTGTCCATGCACGAGCTGAGCACACTGAGCGACACAAAGGTGTGAGAAACATTTTTGGTCCTCTGAAAAATGTGACAGTATAATTAATGGTCGTAAAGAGAAGTTGGAATTTAAAGAAGTAACAGAAAGCTTTCCTTTAGGACGCATTCACTTCAAAATAAAAGCTCTACAGACAAAGACTGTCACAGAGGGCCCAGCAGAGCCTTGTCTCCAGAGCAGCTTCAGTTAAGTTGTGTAATAATGGGCTTAAAGCCGATCTTTACTGTAACTCCTACTAATTAAATCATATTTACTTGATAAATGGACTCAACCAGAGGCGGTCATCGTCACTGGGTCCACTGTCTAATTCATTTGTCAGTTCTAACCAGAGAAAGTGTCTACTTCCTGGGAGTGAGTCACCTTTGTCTTGTGTGTCTCTGTGTGAACCCACAGCTGCTGCAGGAGGATGAGTGAGGAGAGGAAACCCTGCAGGCTCCTCGGCGCTGTTGCCAGGAGCCCGGCCGGTCTCCAGCAGAGCCAATCATCTCTCTCAGCGTCCCCCACTCAGGAGCTAAGTGACTGTGGAGCCTGTTGTTTTGCCATGACTGACTGATGACAGACTGGTGTGCTGTTCATGGAAACATGTCCACCTGCACTTTTTAAAGCTGTGAGTTTGCCGTGCAGGCCGTGGCAGGAGGCTGCAGGCTGTGACTCCACTGGGAGCTCGTCATTTGGCTGCATGCTGTGTAAAGCAGCACAGCAGTCCATCTGTCAGCAGAGGACAGAGGGGTGAGTAGGAGATTTGTCTTATTGTCAGCACAGGAAAAGACCACAGTGAATATCTCCCACTAACAAGTATGGTGTGACGTGTTTCTTTGTGAAGCTTCGTGTCACAGCTCTTGTGTTTCCCAGAAAACCTTCTGGAAACTTCCTTATAATTTCCTAAAAATGAACTGGTGTTTAGCTGTAAACTTCCAAGAAAGTCCTCTGTAATTTGGTCCTAATTATCAGGGAGAAAGAGAGAAAATCAGAATCGGGCCAGAAAGTTGCAGTCGGTTAATCTCTAAATATTACAGCTTTATCCTTTAATACAAATGCGACCATCCGTCACACTGAGCAGCAGCAGCATGCGCTCATATTTTGCTATATATAATATTAAGACCAAAGCTTCCAGAGACCTTCGCTGTCTAATAGCAGTAGCAGCTCAACCTGAACTTACCTGGAGTTTGGTTTGTGTGGAATAAGGACCTGCAGGCTCTTGTCTCAGTCCCCAGGGGCCCCCCAGCAGGCAGTTTCTGCTGCAAGAGGTTGTTGTGGTCTTCTTGGAGCATTCACACACATACAGCTGAGTTTGTTGTCGTTTACCTTTGTGTTTGTCTGGCACCGGCTCTCACTGTTTGTGCAGGAAGCTGCTGACTGCTAAGTTTGCACACAGGCCGAGTGATTCACTTGAGTGATTGCTGGAATTCTTTGTCTTCTCTGATATTAAACCAAATATGTTTTGGACTCATGATCAGCCACTAAAACCATATGGATTTTACATTGATATCACAGAGAGGGCTGCACGATTCATTGTTTTGTGAGCGTGATTTAGATCCCTGTGTGATCTGTCTTACATCACATTGATTGTCATGTTTGCATTAGCAGGGAGATCCCTTGCATCAAATTAAGTGCGCCCTTTGCGGTGTATTTCTGTCTCAGCTGCTGTTTGGCGCTAGGTGGACAGGGCAGGCAGTGCAACCTCTGAACAACAAGACAACACAGAACATCTTTCACAATGTCAAACATGTAGGATTCGTTTTTGAATCAGTGTTCTCTTCCTGTCTGCAGCTCAATACGTGATGCAGTGCGTTCCTGCTATTGGTTAACGCAGCTTGGTGAGGAAAAGGGAGAGCTTGGTTTGTTGCCAGGCATCTCCCTGTTAATGCAAACACGGCATCATTGTCACAGGAGACCGAGATGGCACAGGGATCTGAATCATGCTTACAAAACAATTAATCGCAGTTGCAGATGTTGGGTATTTTTAGTCAGATAGATATTGGTTAGATACTTGATGTATTAGAAATGTTTGGAGTAGACAGGATGTCTAGCTCAGGCTGTTAAATGCTTAGTCATTCTCATGAGTTACTGCAGGTTGCTTATGGTCAAGGATAACTAGATAGAAAGTTGATGACTGTTAGAAGACAGGATGTTTAATTATGACAGCCCGAAGTGATATAATGTATAGGCCTGTTGTGGTTCGGGGTCTTTCATCTTTCAGCTGCCTGCGTGCATGTTGGAGGTGCAAGATACCTGAGCGTGTAATGTTAATTTTTATCTGTGTTCATTGAATAAATCAGCACTGTTTTGAAGTTACTTGGACTGCTTCATCTCTGAGTTAGCATGGTAAAAAGTACCGGATTGCAACACAGATGACCTCTTAGTAAAAATAGCTGATGGGTTACAGAGAGAAGTACTCAGATCTGCTTAAATCATTTTCCACTTTAAGTTAAACTGTATGAATTATCTGCTGCGACCTCATTTACAATGATTCTTAGTGCCTGTAAATGTCTTTGTGGAAGCCTTGTTGTTGTTTTTTTGTTTTTTTTGTGATGGTAAACAAATAAACTGACCAGAGGAGCAGGACAGTAGAGCTGCTGCTGTTTCAAGTCTTTCTTGAATCATCTGTCAGTTTTATTTTGAAGAGGTTGTCACGTTAAGACAGATAAAGCTCCTCCAATTAGATTTAGATTTGATCAAACAGTGTAACTACTTTTAAGAAGAATTAGACGAGCAGTAGAAGATTAAATCAGAACTAGAGAAATGCATTTCCTGTTGAAAATGCGTGTGGATGCTGAAGGATTGCCCTGAAAATGCCTGGAATGAATTGCTGAAAGAGATGAAGAATGAGAAGAAATGGCTGAAGTTCTTTGTTGAAATAGCTGAAAGATGAGATGCAATGCTGAACAACTGTGAAAGCTGAATAAATATGAAAGAGGAAAAGTTCAATAATTACTTTATGTAAGATGAAATCAAAAGCTGAAGTGTTAGCAGGCCTCACAAAGTAGGGAAAACAAACACCTGTGTGTGTGTGTGTGTGTGTGTGTGTGTGTGTGTGTGCGCGCGCAATCCCCACACAGTAAGAAAAACAAGTAGGGGTGTGTGTAAAGTGCCAAAAAACAGACGGAAGAGCCCATAATAAATAAAGAACAGGAAAACATTGTGGATGCCTTTCAGCATCCACATAAGAAGAAGATGGCTGACTGCAGTGGTCACTTAAGCTGGGTCCAGCGTGTCCAATTCTCTCCTGATGGCTCGTAGCTGCTCTCCTGCTCAGATGACCAGACTGTCGGGGTAAGTCTGACTCTGTGTGTGTGGGTGCTATAAATTAGTGTATCTGCTTGCATACCTACTGTTCTCATACCTATTGTGCCAGTACTATCAAAGCTTGTGACCCTGAACAGTGAGCATACATTTGGTCCCTCCTCATCCTAATGTGGAATAATCAGGAATTATGTTGCAGTTCTAGGTCAGACATAGGGCTGGGCGATAAATCGATTTTATCGATTAACTTGAATGTGTAGTTTACATCGGTTTGTTTGAATGAAAATCGGTTTTATCTTTAACATCCGCCGACGCTCCGCTCTCGGCTCCCGTAGTTCCGAGTGGGCTCAGCCCACCCCCCGCGCGTTTGCCATAGAGATAGCATGGCAGTGAGCAGGGAAGAACTCGTTCAGAAAAAAGGCACGGTGTCATCAGTAATATGGATTATTGGTTCGGTTTTGCCATGTCAGACGCAGAGCAAACAACACCCCGCTGCAAAGTGTGTTTAAAGTCTGTTGCTACCAAAGGTAGCAGTACGACCAATTTAATGCAGCACCTCGAAACAGAGGCATGCTGCCGAGTGGGAGAGATGTCGCGCCCTATGAAACGAACGAGACAGCGGGAGCCAAACGGCTTATTTTCCCGACGACCATAAAGGGGGAATAATTGCCCAGGGGCAATTGTTATGTTATGTTTTCACTGTTGACAATGGCAGGGCCAGCCATCTTCTATTTTGGCTTCTTTCTCATTGCACTTTTATCCCAGAAGGTAAAATCAAAACAAAATAAAATTTCTTTGTCATCTGCATATTTATTTTAAGTAGGGGGGGGGGAAATCGATTTAAATCGTAAATCGGATTTTTTGTGAAAAAAGGCGGGGATTTTTTTTTTTTTTTTAGGCCATATCGCCCAGCCCTAGTCAGACATTTTAACTGAACATCATTTTGTGTCTTTGAAAGCTTTATATACCAACCAGGATACTTTAAATAAAGCATAAACAGCTACTGTTTGCTGTGTTATAAAAGTTAAGTGAAAACCTGGAGCTCTGTGCAATTAATTACCTTGACTTGCTTTAGGCTTTTCTTTTTTATTGAGGTTATATAAGCATTAATTGTTAGCCGACTTGTCCTGACCCTTAGACAAAGCAGTATGTATCATCAACAGCCTGAAAACAAAGTGATCATATTGGATATAAGCCTTAACCTGTCTGGGCCAGGCCCTTATTGTGTTTTGTGGATTTTGTTATATCAGCCTTTTTTTAAGGAATGAAAATGCAGCATAATTGTCAGAGTGCTCTTTGTACAGTAAGGGGATTTAGGTATTTATCTGCTCCTGTGCAACAATTAAGAATTATACAGAAGTAATAGCAAAACTTATAATTACTGAGCACTCATTCACTGCACAATTACTCAATTTAATATTGAGCTTCCAAACCTCTGAATCTGGAAGTGAAGGAAGAAGTTGTGGTCCTTAATAACGAATTTAGTAATTTCACTGCATATAAGTATTATGTAACTGCCGTTGTCATACTTGTGTGCTCAGGTGTTTAAAAGCACCTCAGGTGAGAAGCTCATGGAGATCCCGGCCCATGATGACGAGGTTCTCTGCTGTGCCTTCTGCCCCGACAACTGTCTTCTATCAACCTGCTCTAGTGACTAGTGGTGTGCAATACCACAAAATTTGGTATTGATTCGATACCACGTAAATACAGGGCCAGTGTTGGTGATACGGGTCATTGTGTTCAGCCATATTCATAGTTTATGTCTGAGGTAAATCTTTATATGGGTATATATTTTTCAGTTCCAGTAAAATAATTCACTCAGATTTATTTCAGCTGGCTGAATATGTTCTATACCTGTCTGAATAGTCTATATTTAATCAGCCTGTTAAAATGACAACTCTGATGACTGATTCCACTTTGAAAAATAACAGTAATGCTTGGGGTGACAATCTTATT
>NW_018128405.1:0-1275 GCF_001952655.1 Monopterus albus
CTCGTAGAGCCTTATCATCCTAACAGTTCATTTTAACTTCACAGAACAAGCTCCTGAGGTGTTTATAAATTTCCTTCATTTTCAGTCCATATATAAATGGATTAAAAAGAGGATTGTACAAAACTGATTGTAAAGTTATTACTAAATGTGCAATTGTTGGGAAATCTGATCCCAAGCGAACTGTAATAACATCATACGTTACCAAAAAAAAAAAAAAGCTGATTAACACCAGCAGGTGAGGAACATAGGTCTGTAGTGATGGCTGATGAGGCCTTGTTGAAGCTTCAAGAGTGTTCACACAAATGGTTCATTACTCGAGGCCTCAATGACACAGTGCTCGAGTAGGACATCTAGTGGTCAAGAAATTGAAGTGCAGTCAAGACGTGTCGCTTCATGGTTCATGGATTGGGATTTGATTCGCCATGCAGATTCCTGTTCGACTACACTACATGGTTGTATGGTTTCAAGCTGACACAATAAAATATAAAATAAACATGGATACATGTTGAAGACCATGTTTCTTATGTGGCACGTTTGACTGTAACCCTATATACTCCTCACTTACTGTATATTTTGTGTTAAGAAGACTGAATATATTATTATTATCCCTGATCCAGCCACGGTTGTATCCAGTTTAGGTGCTTCAGCCCCCTCGCTCACAGATAAAACCTTGGAGTGATATTTGATAGCGGCTTTAATTTTGATAAGCAGATCAGGGTTAAAACCAGCATTTTTCACCTGAGACTTTTAACGAAGGTGAAGCCTTTCTTATGGCGTGCAAACTTAGAAAAAGCCATTCACGCTTTTATCACTTCACGACTAGACTACTGTAATGCCCTCTACGTTGGAATTTCTCAGTCTTTGCTTCGGAAGCTTCAAGTGGTCCAAAACGCTGTGGCTCGGTACGCCCACATCACCCCTGTTCTTCTCTCCCTACACTGGTTGCCAGTACAGTGGAGAGTTGAGTTTCAATGTTGCTATTTGTCTTTAAGGCTATATATGGCCTCACTCCGCTGTACCTGTCGGAGCTGCTATCTATCTATGCTCCACACAGAGCTGTGTGCTCCTCAGAGCACTTGTCCTTGGTTTTCCCATGGTCTCGATATAAAATATGGGGGGACCGCTCTTTTGCTGTGTATGGCCCCAGACTCTGGAATTCTTTACCGCTAGAGCTTTGGTCCATAACCAAGCTAGTGGTTTTTAAGTCAACTTTAAAAACTCACCTTTTTAAACAGGCCTTTGGTGTTTAATCCGTTTTATTTGCCCCGAAGGGAT
>NW_018128405.1:1424-4226 GCF_001952655.1 Monopterus albus
AAAAATGGGGCGACCGCTCTTTTGCTGTGTGTGGCCCCAGACTCTGGAATTCTTTACCGCTAGAGCTTCGGTCCATAACCAAGCTAGCGGTTTTTAAGTCAACTTTAAAAACTCACCTTTTTAAACAGGCCTTTGGTGTTTAATCCGTTTTATTTGTCCTGAAGGGACGTCTTTTAACTTTTTGTTTTATGCTATTTGTATCTTGATATGGAAGTTTTTATTGCTCCGATTTTGGAAATTTGTGTTTTATTCTTGTTTAGGTTTTATTGTTCTAGTATTGTATACATGTTCTATTGTGCAGCACTTTGTGCTCCCCGGAGCTGTAAAGTGCTATATAAATAAAGCTTTATTATTATAATTATTATTTCCCCAGTCTTGGAAAAAACCCGTTCACATGGCACAGATGAGGATGGGGTACACAGGAAATGCTTGGATAATTCATAGAGGTTTGGGTAACTATATATGCAATATATCTTATCTATATCTAACGTTATTTAGGACTATCTATGTAACTATATCTAGTGTTATTTATCTATGTAATTATTTTATCTCTTTCTCTATGTAACTTACTATCTAGCTTTCTATTGATCTATCTCACTATCTACAGTGATTCTCCACTAAATACACAATCAACACTACTAACTCTCAAAGCAACAAACCAACCTACTCTGCAAAGACAGATTCAAATGAACACCAGTAAATAGGGATATCCTATCTCTGAACACACTTGATCCAAAGTGATTCACATGACAAACCGAACCAATCAACTGATTCACCTGACGTCCGACGAACCCAACTGCTTCGGACGTCACTCAAGTGATTCAAATGTCACTAGTCACGTGACCGAAACACGCCTCAGCACAGTGGTTCGAGACAATTGCTTTATGAGCTACCGCGCATGTGTCAGAGCCTTGGGTGTCAAACGGCCATCACTACAGGTCTGTGCAGCTTTGCTCCTGACTTCTCCACCACTGTGGAAACATATTATAAATATCCTGCTGTATGTGAAAAGTATGAAGAGAACAGGAAGCACCACAACATTTACAAAAATAGATACTCCTCTTGAAGGCACACAGAATAGGTTGTAAATGGAGTTATTACAAAAAATGACTTTCAGAGTAAAGCTACAGATTTTCTGATTAGAAGTCAGTACCACTAAACCCACAAACAAACACAGAGGAACAAGCCAAGATAAAGCCAGAAAAATAATAACAATTTTTCTTCTCATGACACAGTTTGATATTGCAGAGGTTTACATATAGACACATACAGTATCTGTCATAGGCCATGGCTGCCAACAGTAAGAACTCTGAACCACCTAAAGTATAAAACATGTAAAACTGAACAAGACATGCTCGATGAGATACGGTCTGTTATTCAGATAAAAAGTCGACCAACAGCTTCGGGTAGATATTAGTGCTGAAAAGAACACAGTTCAGTAACAAGGCTGCAATGAAAATGTACATAGGCTCATGAAGGTCACGGTGGTTCTAGATCAGGTACACAATAGTAGAATTACTGTAGATTATTAGAATATATACAGTAAAAACAACCCTAAAATAAAGGTATCTGTATTTGTGAAGCTCCACAAGTCTGTCAAGAATTATATATGTTGCATTTAATTCTTCATCCATTTAGAAAGAGGGAAATTATATAACAGGAATATGTGAATCAAAAATGACCTGGCCTTGGAATGTACTTAGTGTTTGCTCATCTCCAAAAGATGGAAAGAGAACTGTCTGAGCCTGTCAGATATTTTTATCAGACTGCTTCAGCCTCCATGGATCACATTAAACTTTCCACCAAGAGTGACCAACATGTAAACAACTTGATCAAACTCTGGAGGCCCAAGTCCACTGTTGTTGGTAGACCTGTTTTACTGCGGCTTTTTACAAGACTTTTTTCAGTGCCCCAATAAATGACATCATGCTGTTCATTTCTATGTGGAAGATATTAAAAGCATACAGACAAGTCACAAACTAAAGGGAAAAACCAGAAATCTTGAGCACTACAGTGTTGGTCAGCTGTTGAATGGTAAGGGTTCACTTGACTTAAGATGCTGAAAATTAGGCTGGCTGACTGAACATGTATGAAGTATGAATCCCTGCTGTCTGAAATCTTCTATTGTGAGTGAGTTTAAAAAGTTCTCAGATATTTACTGGCAGCTGAACTTTGTTGAGGTTCTTGAAAATGCTTTATCTGAAAAGCTATGAGTCCCACCTGACTGGCAGGGGGATGACCTGAGTCAAGATGTTAAAGGCTTTGACTTACTGTGCGAACAGTGGGATCCTCTGCTGGTGTGCAGTTTGTTTTGTGGATCCAGTTACTTAACTTGTTATCAGTGAGCCACAGTTTAACACAGTGTGTGGTGCTTTCTGCTACCTTGTAGGGTCCTAGCCACTGGGGCTTGGACCAGTGAGTTTGTGCGCCTTGCGGTAGACCCAGCTGTCCACAGCAACTGAGGTCGGCTCCTCAGCTTGGTCTCTGCTGTAGTGGTGAAAAATAAACCCTATTCCAGAGGAAATAGGTGATAGAACATTATGTAGCTCATATAGACCTTATTTGGTATTAGCTGATGTAAGTGGTTATATAATTAATACTTAGAATCCTAGTTAAGGCCTAGTATGGTCAGAGATGAATCCTCTGTGCCAGAACATTGGGAGTCAACCTTCCTGTCTTCCTGGAATGGAGTGAGAAGGGGGGTCGCAGAGACATCAAGGGGGACAGAGTCCAGCTGTTGAGAAGTGGCTAGTGGCTGAGCTGATAAAGAGAAGTGAGCCTGAGGGAGCCAGGAATAGAGAG
>NW_018128405.1:10546-10765 GCF_001952655.1 Monopterus albus
AGGAGTTAGGTTGAAATTGGCTTTCATGGCTTGTTTTGTGATGATGTAGCTGCAGTAGCTAGCTATCTGGTCTTATTATTATCTTTGAGGTGCCAGTATGCTTCATCAGAGTTGCTTGTTAGATGATTGAAAAGCTTGGGAAGCCCCCTTCGTATCCTCTGTGATTGGCCAGCTAGGTGAGAAAGGAGCCCCCAACCGGAAATGGAGCTGCACAACAAC
>NW_018128405.1:12775-13543 GCF_001952655.1 Monopterus albus
TAGACATCCTGTCTACACTAACATTTTCTAATACAACAGATTTCTAATCAATATCTATCTAACTAAGAAAATACCTAACAATGTGAACCACTGGGGGAGGGATGTCAGGACTGCATTATAAGTGGGGTCATAAGCCCCCTTCTAGATTTAGTGATGGTCATTACAGTTTGATGTAGTTGGCTTTCCACATTCTTCTTTCAAACCACTGATCTCCTCTGGCTAAAATATGCACATTGCTGTCCTGTGGCCTGTGCAGCTGTTTAGTTTCTCCAGTTACAGACTACACTGAGCTGCACACACTACAGTGCACTGCTCTGCGGTGGTGGATAAGCCTTGGTGTGTTGTTTGGCTTGAAATGCATAAAGATGTGGGGTTTGTTTGTAAGATTTGAGTCTTATAGACTCTAGTTACTTTATCAGCTTTAGTTACTTCTCATGCCTTTAGTTCCTTTAGTTACCTTTCATAACTTTATCTTACCTGATTACAGCTGTATTGATTATTGTGCAGAACTACTGAGCTCTGGTTATTTTCTAATAAATTTATTCTCCTTACTTATATGTCTTACAATTGTAATGAGGTAGAATCTGCTTACTTTCTGCAACTTCTGAATGTCTGCATCCCCCAGGCAACCAAACGACCTATTTACATTTCAACAAAGCCCCACTAGCCCACACGTGGATACACCTAGCATATCTCAAGTTCTGCCCCACCAGGGGGTGTCTTACACACACAGGGGGTCTCATCACCTGAGATGACCACTTGGCCAGT
>NW_018128405.1:13948-16414 GCF_001952655.1 Monopterus albus
CAATTGTACTGATGAGAGCCAAGTGATACTGAAGTAGAAACTGACTACTTTAACTTCTGTGTACACACAGTGTTTGTATGCAGGAGGTCCTGCTTTGTCATGTAATGGGATTGCACAGATGGGGGTCTGCGGCGCAGAAGACCCATTGTTCAGCTGCCGCCTGGAAAGTCACATGACAACACATACACACCTGGTTTCGTGGGACCTTTGTTTGAGGCGGACCTAGCCCAAAGAGCATAAATGTAATGTAAAAACATGACTCGGGATTCAGAAGTTGGTTTTCCTGCGGGAGCTCTGGCTCTCTGAATCCAGCACTGTGAGACTTTCTTGTAATCAGACTTTCAGTAAACTTTCTGTTGCTTTTAAACAGTCCTCTCCTGTCGTCACTTCTCGTGCTTCCAACAAAAGAACTGGGTTAATTTCTGACAAAAAGGTTAGAATCTAACATGTTCAGGATCCTTGTGAGATCTTTAAGTACTCCTGGAATGTATTAAATGACAGTGTTGTTCAGTTTGTTCTCTTGTTAATTCTCTGAGTTGCTGTAATTAGATCTTTTCGTAGTTCTGACTAAGGCTTGGTTTGAGCAACTTAAGGTTTTAAGTGCTTCTGTGAAGTGTTTATGTCACAATTCCATGTGCTTCCTGTTTTGAAGACTTATTTTGGCACACTCCCGGCTTCCTGTCCAGTCCTTGTTTTGTTTCAGCTTCACCGGTTTTCCATGAGAAATTAGCAAATCTGTATTTAAATTCTCATCTTTTTTTGTCACCTTTTTTCATGTACAGAATTACATTTTGGCTAGTAACCTTCTCATGTTTAGTTTTTTTTTTTCCTACATTCTGGTGCAGATACTTGAGTTAGGTTCTATTTTGTGTTTCTCTACTTGTTCTTGTATGGAAAGTCTGAGGCCTCTTTTTGTTGTTTTCAACGTTTAGTTTCATGTCACACTTGCTCCTCTGCCTCAGCATCTGTCTCGAGCCGTAGTTATGCTCAACAGATTGGTCATTGGGTGTACGCACTGTGATGTCAACACAGAACTAGAACCGTTTATACTTGCACTTGAGCCGAGAATTAATGCACTGGAAATATCTCCTATAACTAGCTAGTTAGCAGACACTGAACCTACAGAGCAGGGTAGAACCGAATTAATGCTTGTATGGTAGCCAACACGTGTTGTAGCTAGCTAGCTGGTTACCTCTCAAGCATGCCATGCCATAGATGTCTATATAGGATCAGGACTGATCAGATAAGAGTTAATTGAAACTTATTGTCTAAAGTCAGAGGTGTGAGTCCAAGATATGCATTCTAATCCAGTAAAGTCACAAGAGGAAGGGGGTTTTGGGGCCCCTGGAGACAGGATCTGGGATCACCATCTCATAAGGAGAGACAGTCTTTTAGGGTTTGTGTATGCAGGATGTCTGCACTTTGAAGTTGACTAAATGTTTGTGTTTTTGTTAGCTACCGCCTGACATCACAATACGCGCACACACAATTTGATTTGCATATTTAGTAGCTGATGTGAGCAGAGGTTGGCTTGCTCACGCCTATGGCCAATAGCATTAGAATACGTGTAAGTCTGGCCTCTGTCCGGGGTGGCTCCCGCCCACGAAGATAAAAGGAACTACAGAGAATAGTCTGGCGCTCTTTGATGACGGGGTTCCTGCAGAAGTCCTGCCACTCTGAGCCCAGCACCGTATGGCTTGACATGTGACTAGACTTTGAATAAATTTCTACTGATTTCATACAGTCCTCTTGTTAGAAACTGGCCCAATTCTTTTGTTGGAAGCACGAGAAGTGACGACAGGAAAGGACTGTTTAAAATCAGCAGAAAGTTTACTGAATGTCTGATCACAGGTAGGCCTTACAGCGCTGGGATCAAAGAGATAGAGCTCCCGCAGGGGTTCCATCCACTGACCCCGAATTAAGGTCTTACAATACATTTTATCTTCTTGGGCTGCTCCGCCCTAAACAAAGGTACAACAATTCATGCATTGTAATCCTATTGGTCATTTGGTGTGAGCAGGAGCTCACACCTCCTTGCTGGAATGCGATCTACACCAGGTGTCTGTGTGTGTTTGTGATGCTAATTTGTATGTTAAACTGGCCAGGTGGTCATCTCAGGTTGTGGGCCCCCGGCCTCTGCAGGACATCCCAAGATAAAGCAGAACTTGGAATATGCTAAGTGGGTCTAGGTGTGGGTGCAAAACAAGCCAACTTGTCTTTGTTAAAATGTGAATTGGCTGTCTGGTCACAAAGAAATGCAGACATCTAGTCTCTACACAGAACTTACAGCATTCAAAGTAAGCAGATTCTGCTTCATTACAGCTGTAAGATATATAAGCAAGGGAAACAAATGCATTAAAATAGCCAAAGCTCAGTAGTTCTGGACAATCATCAATACAGCTGTAATATGCATAAACAAGTAAGATAAAGTTATGAAAGGTAACTAAAAGGAACTACAGGTATGAG
>NW_018128405.1:16566-18443 GCF_001952655.1 Monopterus albus
CTTCTCTTCTGGTCCTGCGATGTAGGTGGGATGCAGATAACAGCTTTCCCCTAGCTCCTTGTCTTCTCTCAAGGAGGCATGTGAAGGGCATCAGCAGATGCACCAGGGCACAGCTGCCCTGCCACAGTGAGGGGAGTCTTGGTCTCAGCTTGCTGTCTCCGCATATCCACCATGTGTCTGCCCTTGAGATGGTGTGATTCACAAACCGGGTGGCAGAATAGTGATGTTGAAGGTTTCCTTGCACCAGGCCAGCGGCAGGTAGTGGGCGTTCTTGCCGGTAACAGAGCGTACATAGTAGGTATAATTTTCAGGATATCAGCTGCTAATGGAGGAACGTCTCCTTTGTCTCACCGGTGGAAACAGTAAAGAAAGATTAACATTGTTCAATGGTTAGAGAAAAAGGCTTAACATGCCCTTATGGTATACACGGTAATCCTGTAGTCTGCCAGTCCTTTCAGCTGACTGGGGGGCTGTTCCTAATTATAGTCCCACAGTAGAACAAATACAAACAATATAATTGCTAACGTTACTTTGCCTTGCAGTATCAAGTCAAGTCAAGTCAAATCAAATTTATGTATATAGCACCTTAAAATCATTCAGCTGACCAAAGCGCCTTACATAGCAGAATAAAATCACAATAGATGACTAAAATAGAGTAATTAAGATCAGCTCAAAAATAAAAATAAAAACACCATATCATAGATACACATTTAACATATGTTCAACAAATAAAACCAAAAGGAAATAAAAGGAATGCATCATGCCTGTTTTTCATAAGCCAAACCAAATAAATATGTTTTAAGCAATGATTTAAAAGCACTGAGGTCAGTAGCTGACCTATCATTATAAAGTAGACTCTTCCACAATTTAGGTGCTGCAACAGTAAAAGCACGGTCACCCCAGCGTTTATATAGGAACTTCTAAAAATAAATCCTATTTTTTCTAATTTCTTCCCCCGTTTTCCTCACTTGTGCTTTAAGAGTGCCATTCTGTCTTCCTACTAACCTTGCAGGTTGTGGATGATATGCGTGTTTCAGGTCTATGTGTAAAGTTTTGGACTAACAATGATATTGCACAGTGTACAACTTGGGTTCCATTGTGACTATATAATTTTCAAGTATTCCATATCTGGGGGTTATGAGTTGTGAGAAGCACTTCAATATGTCTATTATTACCAGGCAGAATTTCTTTCCCTCACCCTTGTTTAATTTTATGGAGTCTGTGCAGATGTGTTGAAATGGAAGTTGTGGTTTTGGAAACTGGCCTCTTTTAGTTCTTAAGTTTTTCTCTTGCATTGTGGCAAGCCCATATTGTACGGTTAACAAAAAATGTTGGAATAGTTTGAAAATCCATATACTGTAAACACTTTGCCTAGCATGGCTGTCCCTGTCCATATCTATCTCCCCCTTTTTTGAGGCATGACTCATGTCTCAAAATTGCAGCATATCTAAAAAGACTATTATTTGGTAGGCTGGGTTTCCCTTCTGGTCATTCATATAGTTCTGTTTCATTAAAGGTTGTCTCCCTTTTCTGCCACTTCTGAAGGTCAGCTTGTGAGGCTGCCTTTGTAGTGGAAATTCATGATAAGGAACCCCTTCTTGGCATAACAGTAGAGAAATTTTCAGTCAAAATCTAACTTAAGCCAGGTCTTCCTAAAATACTTATAAGCATAAAATAAATATAAACATTGCTCAGAAATGAATGAACTTAAATTGTTACCCCCTTTTTGGCTGGTTACAATAGGATTTTCTTTTTTTTTCTTTCTTTTTTTAAAGCTGTCCCCAAAATTGTCAAATGTTTTTCCCATAATGTTAAAACAAACAAATGAAATAAAATAAAATGTAGCATACGTATCGTATCATTATAACACGTCGTCA
>NW_018128405.1:26033-27865 GCF_001952655.1 Monopterus albus
ATTTTTTTAGTATATTACTTGTGTGGTGTAGAAGAGAATTATCTATGTAGAGTACTGCTTGCAAACCAATGATGGTAAGATGATGTCATGGGGTAGGACTGGATAAGTCTGACTTCTTCCTACTCCATTCAAGCATGTACTAGGTATAAGCACATTGATATTGGATTAGCATTTGTTGGATATGTGTAAAATTATGTGTGTTGACATATCAACTGTCTTTACATGCTTGAAAGAATAAATCAAATCAAATCAAAACTCTTCCACGAAGGAAAAACCACGATAGATCCCATTCCTACACGCAACCCTGCAGTCATACTAATTCATTTTAATGCTCTTCAATCAGCTGAATAAACCAAACCATAAACAGTACATACTTTGCTCTACAACTTTAACTTAGATTTTTTTTTTAGACCAATCTAGACACATTTATAGCGGACATTTAGCTTATTCAATCTTTGTCCATTAACTACAGATTTTTAGCGCTCAATTGGCCGTATTTATCCAACATAACAAACATGGAACAGCACAAACAGGTAAACATCAAGACAAACATGGAACACATAATCAGACATATAAAGGCAACTCAACAGTACCCTGTAAACATTTGAAAGAAATTATTTACAACAGTTAGTCATAGTGTTAATTTTATATTATAATAACAGCAGCGCTTTCCTCCGCCTGTGGAATAAAGCAAGTTAGTTGGTCTCCCACGTGTTCTGGGAGAATTACTCCTCCTGCATTTGAATATATTGTGGCGCCCCTGACCGGCCGCTGATGTTTCTGTGTTCTGTTGTGTGCAAATGGGTTTGACATTGTTGTCGAAAGCTGTGCATGTATTGGTTACCGCTGTTTTCTGCGAAATGTCACGCTGTTCTGGCCAATGTGGGATGGGGGGAGGAACAGGTGTGTGAGGGTATAAGAAGGGTAACAGGTGGGTGTGTGCGCGAGTTGGCGCGGAACATGGGGTGTCTTGAGAGAGTGTTGCTACTGCTTTTCTTTTACTATTCATTTTTCCTGTGAGCACATGGTGCCAGGTATATAGCAGTTTCATTTTGCGTTTTCTATTCTGTTCAATAAAATCCAAGAAAAGACAGAGAAGGTGTTCTCCTCATTGTCAGCCTAGGTGCCAGCACACAGCTGGATAGTTAGATGTTCCAGTATAGGATAGGGTCAGACCAGCTCCGCTCATCCGAACCAGTGGAGCGCCACATTATACATTGTTAGACCAAGGAGATAGTCACAGTTTCAAGTCAGTCATTGTGGCCACCAGGTACAGTCAGTCAGTCAGAGTTTAGAGTCCAAAGTCTGGTCGGTCATTTCTCCTGTTCTCTGTTAACCACACATTGTGTGAAGGTGTGGTTATCTCTGCTGCCTTGTGTGGTCCTTTCCACCTAGGAGAAAACCAGTCGGGTTTGGTGTTTTCTGTAGACCTAGCTTCCCACTGCTACATCAGGTGCAGCAGTGTCCTGTTCCTTGGTGTCACCTGTTGAGAGATGCTCATCACTGTGTTATTCAGTGTTCCTGCATATTCACACAAGGCCTCATGATGTAACTAATGCTGGTGAGGGAATCTGTAAGGACAACAGTGAAAGGACAGGGCATTGTCCTTCCTGTCAGGACTTCATGAGGACTAAAATTAAATTTGGTGTCTGCGCAGACGTTTGCCAATCTCTCTTTGCCCTGTTTTTGTGATGGAGCAGCTGCTTCTTGCAGCTTTTTAATGTTCTGTGTGCATAAGTCCCAATGTGGTTTTTCATTCATTGACCTCTGAGTCATTTGTCTATGTATAGTATATACAGTGTAGCCAGCTGCAGTTTTAGCGGTCAAATCAG
>NW_018128405.1:28159-36740 GCF_001952655.1 Monopterus albus
GATCATGTCTGCATGGGCCATATCTTTTCTTAGAGCAGCCACGCTTTCTCTGGCTGTAAGCAGGTCTGTACTGATATCCTGCATGCAGAGGGGGGTAGTTTTGTGAATGGGGTGGGCCATAGAACGTGGGTGATGGGTGGTGCTGCACACATGACGGGACCTGTGGTTGCTGAGGTGGCACATGGGGGGGTTGCTGGGGTATCTGGTTAGCAGAGGCCTTGGTGTGGTTCACTTTGTCTCTCATTTCCTGCAATTGGGCCTTAGCCACTTGTGTCTGGAGACTAACCAGGTCTTTCTGTTCTTGTTCTTGTTCTTGTTCTAAGTTGTTATCCATGTGATAAAATAATATGAGCTGACCACAGAGCAAAAGAAAAATCTGATAGCCCCACGATTAATTTCAATGCATCTTGAACAGAAGAGTGCAGGGAGGATTCAACTGCTCCACTAAACAACACTTCAATACTGTCTGTGCTGGCAGGATCATCTCCTATTCTGTCCTGCCAGAGACCTCTGACTCGCACCAAGTATGCTGAACCTCTCTCACCTTCTTTGGGTGGAATGCAACATAGCTGTGTAGATTTCATGCGAATGGGGTACTTTTGACGGACCGCTGGCCACAACAGATGAACAACATGGTGTAAGGGAAGGTCATCAGCATCTACATGTGTGCCACAAAACTGTTCAATTTTTCTCAGCATCCCCAGGGAGGTGCAGGATGTAAACACCGTTCTGAAATCCCCCAGTGCGGGTATGGTTCCAGCGCAAGCTTTCAAGAAGGCTTTAATCCATTGAGCTCCCCCAGAGGTAATATCAGGCATTTGTGATTTAATCATGGCGGTGTCTTGCAGGGAAAATGGGGTGTAAGAGAAAGTAACTCGCCCACTAGCGAAGGTGGTGGTTACTAAAGGCATTTGGTACCAAGGCTTATCATCAGCTGCAAAGGTTAAGCCAGTTATATCAGGACCACCTGTAGTGCTAACTAGTGTTTACACTGTCTGCCTGAGAAGGTGAGGCCTCAGAAAGAGGACAGGAGGTGGACTGTGAGGGTGTGTCTTGAAGGGCTCCTGGTGTTTGTAGTCCTTTAGCAGCTGCTGTGCTAGAAACAAGGGTTTGTACTACAAGCTGCTACCTCATTTAAATATTCAGCTGTCTCATTCTGTGAGGCATTGTTACCAGGGAAGGGCACAGTTTGCAAGAGGCCATTTTTAACAACCACCAAGGAACCCATGTCTGGAGAAATCTCTCTGGTCTGGGTTGGTGTAGTTAACAGTGAACGCGCCTCAGCGGGGGTGGGCACGTTTTCTTTGTTCTCCAGTGGTTGTCTTTGGAGATTCAGTAATTGCTACAGGCATTTGTGGGGTCAATGAAGCAGAGGACTTATGTTTGAGACCAATTTGAACCTCAGTAAGAAAACACTGGCAGTTTTCTAGAAAAGCCTCTGCCTTTCGAGCTCTCTTAATAGCATTTCCCTTGTGCAATCTTCCTGCTTCGCACACTTTTCTTTTACGCTGTTCAGCGCTCATTGGAGGTTGCTTCAAAAACAGCGTTAAATCACTCACTTCAGGCGCAGTGCCTTCACAGTCTCCAAACATCCCCCTGTCTTGCATATCTTCCACCCAACAAGTAAATCTTTCTAATTCTTTCCCTTTGTCTTCCTTAAGAACCTTCCTTAGCCATCTCATTGCCGCTACATACAGTACCGACCCCAGAGTGTTGGATTTGCTCTCTTTCCACCGTTCACATATATTTAGTGCCATAGCAGAAAATTAGACAAACATGTATCAACAAGTTTCGATGAATGGCGCAGCGCCCACGTGACCGATCCAGCCAAGAATCTTCTACACAGAGATTCTGTGCGCTTGGCTGTTGAGGGTATCCCAGTCAAATCACTTGTTTTAGACACCAAAACTTGCAATACTGTACTCTGTAATCCCAAACTGCTATTCCAATGCCCCCCAAAACAGAACTACTTGAGAGCTGTAATGAGTACAGGAATTCTCAAACAGGAAGCTGCTTGATACGCTGTTTCTCAAGACAGTCGAAAATCTCTTTCAAGTAGGAAACCACCCCACAACAATTATGGAACACAACAAACTTGTCCCTGTGTCCTCATTGATAATTTAACTTTAACCAAACTTCACATAAAAGTGACTTCGCTAACTCTAGTGGCAACAGGGCGCATTCCCAGCAACGGGGCTCGTTCCCGGCTTCAGGCTTTATTTTATAAAACCTGGAATTAAATAGTATCAAATGTCCTATTAAATTTGTAAGACAACCCTCAGTGGTTATCCATTCCTGTGATGGATTTTACGTCTTTTATAAAGCCAGTCGATCTAAGACTAGGACACTCATGAATTCTCCCTCACTTGAGGCTATGTGGATGAGACATTACATGTAATCAGACTTTAGACAAGGATAACATGCTTTACCGATCGGGGAAGATCCTCAATCAGACAATTCAGCGTTTTAGAGTGCCCAATGTGCAGAATTTCTTTATATTATAGAAAAGACATTTTGCTTACCTGTTTTTATGAATGCCAGCTGGCAAATTGTCTGAAGAAGTACTTCCGTAGATCGCGCATCCTCAGTTCTCCGCCGATCTCACACAGTCCCCTGTCCGACACTAGCTCGAAGTCGTTCCATCGAGGTCACGGCACCATTTGTTAGAAACTGACCCAATTCTTTTGTTGGAAGCACGAGAAGTAACGACAGGAAAGGACTGTTTAAAATCAGCAGAAATTTTACTGGATGTCTGATCACAGGTAGGCCTTACAGTGCTGGGATCAGAGAGATAGAGCTCCCGCAGGAGTTCCATCCACTGACCCCGAATTAAGGTCTTACAATACATTTTATCTTCTTGGGCTGCTCCGCCCTAAACAAAGGTACAACAATTCATGCATTGTAATCCTATTGGTCATTTGGTGTGAGCAGGAGCTCACACCTCCTTGCTGGAATGTGATCTACACTGGAATATGCTAAGTGGGTCTAGGTGTGGGTGCAAAACAAGCCAACTTGTCTTTGTTAAAATGTGAATTGGCTGTCTGGTCACAAAGAGATGCCGACATCTAGTCTCTACACAGAACTTGCAGCATTCAAAGTAAGCAGATTCTGCTTCATTACAGCTGTAAGATATATAAGCAAGGGAAACAAATGCATTAAAATAACCAAAGCTCAGTAGTTCTGGACAATCATCAATACAGCTGTAATATACATAAACAAGTAAGATAAAGTTATGAAACATAACTAAAGGGAACTAAAGGTATGAGAAGTAACTAAAGCTTATAAAGTAACTAGAGTCTATAAGAATCAAAACTTACACTCTTCTGTCTTCACTTCTCACGCTTTCAATTAAAGAACTGGTGTCTAACAGCGGTTTGCATGTGGCAGTCTTCCAGCTGCTCTTAGTGCTTAGAATCAAAGTCTAATGTTTTAATTATGAATATTCCCTCAGAATGAAGCATCATTTTCAAAATGTCTACTTTGGACTTGTGGACACTACAGCACGTTCCTATAGCAACCACTTACCAAATACTGCTCGTTGGGTTCCCACAGTGGAAACGCACCTGATATGATGCTGGACTTTAATCTAATGAAAATTTAATTACGCATCACTAACTGTGTGTGGATATCAAGCTCCTCTCCTGTGGAACCAGCTCCCAATCTCAGTTCAGGAGACAGACGCCCTCTCTACCTTTAAGACTAAACTTAAGACTTTCCTTTTTGTGGAAGATTTTAGTTAGATTCATTTACTATTGTTGTTCTATCATTAATTATTATTGGTGCTGGTGATGACAGGCCCAAACAGAATCGGCACATGCAGAACTCCGTCAGTACCTCCACAGATTTGCAGTGGCCTCTCTGAACAGCATCTTCAACCAAATAAGGAATTGGTGATCATAAAGTTATCTCAACAAAATTATGTCAATTTCAAATGTAACTTTACTAAACAAAAAAGGCACAAGTCCATCGTTTGTAGTCAACCTTCAAAAGTAGTTGTGGACAGCAGCATCTCCCATTACGTGACCACTTCCTCTGATTTAGAGGAAAGTCCACTGGTGGGCCTGGATCATCATTATTATTATTATTATTTTATTTTGCAAATCCATTTTGATTTTAAGTAATTGGTATCTACTTGGAAAAAAATTATTTATTACCATTAAATGGCTCTGAATTATGATACTGTCTTCCTGATGTTATTCCTACCCACTGGGTGAAAATAGGCAGGGTTAAAACAATTATTCAGAATATGGTAACTATGAAAAGTCTGGATCAGGGTGTATTGTCCTTCATAGCTTTGATATACTGGGACAAAATCTGGCTCAGTTTTCTGACCCTGGGTCATAAAATTTTGGATTTCCAATTCTGATCAAATCGGCTTGAGATGAAAAGTTGTGATTCCCGGGCTCAGGGGACAAGTATGACAGTTGTGCAGTTATTACAATTATTATCTTTTATTTTTGATTAGTAGCTGTGATTGTCGTGCTTATTGTTGCTTTCTGAAGTTTGCTTGTTTCTCTTTTAAATGAACTAGTCAGGTGAAGTCTTTTAGTTTGACTCCAGTCTATAAAGTGACAATGGAGGCTTTATATTTCAGAAATCTTTTTTCAATCTCAACATTACTGAGTCAAAGTGGGACTACATGAAGAGCCTGAAGACACTGAAGCAGCCTAAATTCACAGACAAATTGTGGCAGGTTCTCCAATATACGTGGAACAGTCTGCTGTATAGTACCGTCTTTCCCCTTTGTCTGCTGAGTCGACCATGATGTTTCCTTGTGAGGAGTGATGAGGTCAGAGTCTAAAGACCAAACATTAATGCTGTACATGTTCTACACTGACATAACCACTGATCCCCATGTCAATTTGCTGACTGAGTTGTATATCATTACTAGTGTCCAGGATGTGTACGGTTTATTTAAGGCAAGATGAAACATTCTAAATGAATATTTTGATTCACATAAATCATGGATGTTTGAGGAATGTCATGTTTCTGCCTAATTCACTTCCTGCAAGTACGCTCTTATTCTTTACTGCTTCCTGTCCCCAGCTCACCCTGCATTCCGGTAACTTCATGTCATCGTTCAGATTAGTTTCACCTGCTACTTAATCGTTCACACCTGTTCCTTACAATATATAGCAGCTCCTCACTCTGTGGGGAGCTGCCAGATTGTTCTATGCCTCGACTAGACTCTCCAGCATTCTTTCTGCCTGATTATCTGGATACCGACACCCTGCCTGTGCTATCAACCTGAGATTCTGCCTCACCCTTGACGTGGCTAGAGTGTGATGCTGACTAAATGAATTCAGACAAACCATCCCAATTTAATGGATCATTTAATATTACAATTATTCTGAATAGAGCAGTATTTAAACAGATAATCTTGTAGTTAGGGAAACAGAAAACAGAGACTCTCCTCCTGCAATGTGATAGATAAAGTATTAAATACGAAGATTGTCAAAAGCACCAGTCAGTCCTGGTTACAAGGTACAGTCAGTCAGTTGTTGTCACGAGGTACCGTCAGTCTTAATTCAGCATCCCCCCAGCCGGCTGGGTCAGTGTACCCCCACAAAGTATACTCTCCCTGTCACAGTAGCATTGTCATCCTCTCTCCTCTTCTCTTCTAACTCAGCTTTTTATCGGCTCGCACTCATACAGACTTCCATGGCCTGAGCCATGAAGACGCGGTCCCATGCCAGCTACCCACACACCTTCTTCCGAGCATTGTCTAAACTGTCCAGTACATGAACTTCTAGGTCACATTGACCTAGTGCACATCTCCTTTTTCTAAACCTGAACAGAGCACACGAACAGTTCACATAAGGCTACAACTACAGTATATCCATTCCCTATCTGAAGAGAAAGTCACTCAGGATGTTGACCCATAGGTTAAACAAGGGGGACACAGCCCAAGATATTCTTGCTTGCGCCAGAAACAGATCAAGCTTCCATACACACTTAGCTCAGCTTTACATCTTTACACAACTATCACAAATAATATCTAAATATGAACTACATACTGTTACCTCTGAAACCTTGTTTATTTTTAGCCACTACCCCCTTCTTACTGGACTGCTTTCTTGGTAACGACATCTTGCCTGCATTAACCACTAGAAATTCTGCCTTGCCTTCCCTACTGCCCTGCTGGAGATACCGACCGTGGACCAAACTAAGTAGTACTGCTCTCTGCCTAAGCCCTTCAGATTGGTACTGTGTATATCTGACTCTGTTCCTGAGGAGATTATTAAAACCTGTTGTGCTATTCCAGCTTACTGGCTCTTTAAATGGGTTCACAACTCCACCACCACGGCAGCTGTATTTTCACCTCCCTGACAAGTAATGGTAGAATACTGACCAGGCATCACATTTTCCAAGCTGAAAGTGACTTTACTGTGGATCAGGAATCATAGTAAAACCTAACATGAAATACTTTCCAGGGATCAGACATTTCTGCATTGTTATTACATAACAGGTTATCAGTGTAGAGATCATCAGTTCATTTTACATAGACGTAATAACCTGCTGAGGTGTTTATGAATTTCTTTCATTTTTAGTCCATATATAACTGGGTTAAAAAGAGGATTATACAAAATGATTTGTAAATTCATTACTATACGTGCAGTGTTTGAAATATCAGATTCGATTCGAGCTGTAATAAGACCACATACTAACAAATAGAAATAGTTGATTAACACCAGCAGGTGAGGAAAACAGGTCTGTGCAGCTTTGCTCCTGACTTCTCCACTGTTGTGGTAACATATTATAAATATCCTGTTGTATGTGAAAAGTATGAACAACAGAGGAAAAATAACACACCATAGGAAATACAACACACCATATAAAGACACTGCACTTGAGGGCACACAAAAAAGTTTGAAAATTGAGTTATTGCAAAAAATCATTTCAAGAGTAAAGCTACAGAACTTTTGATTAGCGGTCAGAGTTACTGATCCCACACGATAACATGCCAGTAACAGCCATGATAAAGCCAGAAAGATAACAACAGTTTTTTTTCTCATGATAGTAGAATATTGCAGAGGTTTACATATAGACACATATCTATCATAGGCCATGGCTGCCAACAGTAAGAACTCTGAATAAGCAAAAACATAAAACATGTAAAACTGAACAAGACAGGCTCGATAAGATATGATCTGTTTTTCAGATAAAAAGTCGATCAACAGCTTTGGGTAAATATTAGTGCTGAAAAGAACAGAGTTCAGTAACAAGGCTGCAATGAAAATGTACATAGGCTCATGGAGATCACTGTGGTTCCAGATCAGGTACACAATAGTAGAATTACTGCACATTATTAGAATATATACGGTAAAAACAACCATAAAATAAAGGTATCTGTATTTGTGAAGCTCCACATGCCCACTGAAAGTGCAAAAATTATATATGTTACATTTAACGGTTCATCCATTCCTAAAGTCAAATGCAATTGATCATAGAAAGAGGGAAATTCCCTGACCTTGAAATGCACTTAGTGTTTGCTCATCTCTAAAACTCAGAATGAGAACTGTCTGAGCCGATCAGATGTTTTTATCAGACTGCTTCAGCCTCCATGGATCTCATTAAACTGTACACCAACAGTGAACGACATGTAAACAACTTGATCAAACTCTAGAGGCCTGGTTGTTCTTAGATCTGTTTTCCTGCTATATTTTTCTGTACCCCCACATCATCCTGCTCATTTCTATGAAAATTAGCCAAATATGTTAATAAAACATGGATCCATTATTTGCCTCTTGCCTAGCTTCTTTGTCAAACTGTATCACCCGTTACCATTTAATTTGTTATTAAATTAAAGACAACAGATGTATCACTCTATCAGTGGTGAATAAGGCCATCTAATGCAGAATAAATAGGCCCAATTTTTTGACAAACATGGCAGAGATTTGTCCTTTGGAGGGTCAAACTGAACTTGCACCCGTTTCCCAGATGGCTACTAGCTACTGTTTCATTAATGACATAAGCAGCACTTGCTCCCTGTCACTGATTTTTCTGGATATTCTGCATTTTTTCTGTGGAAATAGACTGAACTTTTGCCATTTAATATAGAGTTTATCATTATTATCTGCACAGGTTTAACCCTATAGCAGACACTCTCACTCATTTCTGTGAAGCAGCCTACTGAAAACTATGGATTGTAGATAACATATCCTGCTAGGGTCACTTTGTTTTAGCATTTGTAGAAGATAAACATCTGAATAATTACTTGTGTTCACAGTTGACCTTGTTTGATGCTGAGGTTGAGTAAAGTTTGCACCCAACACCCTGTACTGTCAACCTGACTGTGTTCATCTGAGTTGGTTCATGAGGCAGTGAGAGTTCCTGTTAATGGCTTAATGCTAGCAACTTGTGCTGATCACTCAGGGTGGGAGCAGAGAGGTACTGAGGACATTCTCATTTTTTATGCTTGTCCTGAAATTTAGCATACTGCGACCTTTCTTGCTGTGGTTTTGATAATTATTGCTGAAGATACTGGATACCTGACTTTCCCTCTGGATCAATAAAGTATCTATCTGTCTATGTCTGTTATGGTTTGTGGACTTGTTTCCTGTTTTTGTGCTTTTATTTC
>NW_018128405.1:50364-57798 GCF_001952655.1 Monopterus albus
GCAAGAGCTATGTCATCTAAAGTAACTATATGATTAGACAGCAGATTTCTAAGGTTTTCAGGCCCAAGCACAATGACTTCGGTTTTGTCAGAGTTTAGAAGTAAGAAGTTGCAGGTCATCCAGGCCTTTAATACTTCTGTACGATACCATAAGTATCCTGGTGTATGTAAAAATATGAAAAGAACAGCGAACAGTGCAGTATTAAGTAATACAAAAACAATATAAACAGACAGTGCTACTGAACTCACACACTGACTTTTGTAAATTGAATTGTTACAAAAAATACTTTTTAAAGTAAAGGTACAGAGTTTTATATTAGCATACAGATCGACTGACAGTGCAATCTCACAAGCAGGCACAAGCCAAGCTAAAACGAGAAGGGCATTGACAGTTGTTTTTGTCATGATGGTTGGATACTGCAGGGGTTTACATGCAGACACATACCTGTCAACAGTAAGAACTCTGAGGTGGCCAGAGTGTAGTATATGAAACCTTGGAAGAGACAGGCTAAATTTGTTTTTCAGACAAAAAGTCACTTAAAAGCTTTGGGTAGGTATTAGTGCTGAAAAGAAAAGAGCTGATCAACAAAGCTGCTATGAGAATGTACATTGGCTCTTGGAGTTTTTTGTGACACATAGTAAGGCACACAATCATAGAATTACAGCAGATTATGAGAATATACGTAAGAGTTATATATGTTGCATTTAATTTACCCTCCATTAAGACAAAACCAAAAAATTATGAATAAAACAGACATACATAGATAGCCTTATAATAAGGCTTATTCATTCACAGGTTTCCCAGCAGTTGAATTTGGGCAGTGTTCATCTACATTTTGGTAGAATTTATAATGTTTTTACTAGATTCCCTGATCCTCTGTAGGTCTCATTAAACCTTACAACAAGAGCTACTACCATGTTAACATCATCAAATAAGTCACCACCTGTAAAACTATTAAATTAAAAAGTGTAGAAATGCTGGCTGCAGATGGTGTAAACCGAAACTGGTAATACATCATAATATACTTGCCAAAAAACTTAAGAGATTACAACAAAGTGATTCATTTTCAATTGACTGAACAACCTCCTGAGGTGTTTATGAATTTCTTTCATTTTTAATCCATATATAATTGGATTAAAAAGAGGAGTATACAGAACTAATTGTAAAGACATTATTAAACGTGCAATTTTTGGAAAATCTGATTCCAGTCGAACTGTAATAATATCGTATGTTATTAAAAAAAAATTGTTGATTAACACCAGCAGGTGAGGAACACAGGTCTGTGCAGCTTTGCTCCTGACTTCTCCACTGCTGTGGTAACAGATTATAAGTATCCTGCTGTATGTGAAAAGTATGAAGATCACAGGTAACACACTAAAATATACCAAACCAAATGCACCATACAGAGTTATTGTTCTTGAAGGCACACAAAAAAGTTTGTAAAAAGAATTATTACAAAAAATCATTTCAAGAGTAAAACTACAGAGCTTTTGATTAGAGCTCAGTGTTGTAGTTCCCACGACAACACATGTAGGTAAAAGCCAAGCTAAAGCCAGAAAGACACCGATCGTTTTTCTTCTCATGATGGTTGGATATTGCAGAGGTTTACATATAGACACATACCTGTCATAGGCCATGGCTGCCAACAGTAAGAACTCTGAACAAACTAAAGAATAAAACATATAATATTGAACAAGACAGGCTTGATAAGATATGATTTGTTTTTCAGATAAAAAGTCGATCAACAGCTTTGGGTAGATATTAGTGGTGAAAAGAACAGAGTTCAGTAACAAGGCTGCAATGAAAATGTACATAGGCTCATGGAGGTCATGGTGGTTCCAGATCAGGTACACAATAGTACAATTACTGTAGATTATTAGAATATATACTGTAAACAGAACCATAAAATAAAGGTATCTGTATTTGTGAAGCTCCACATGCCCACCAAAAGTTATATATGTTTCATTTAGCTCTTTCTCCATTTTATAGGTAAATTATAAAATATTGATTATTAAGACATATAACAGGAATATCTCAATAAAAAAATGAGACGTTCACTTTGAAGAATGCAAAAATGTATTAATGAATTCTCTCAGTAACAGCTTTCTTACTTTGAAATTTACTTAGTATTTGTTCATCTCCAAAACTCCAAAACAAAAAGAGAACAGTTTGAGCCTGTGAGATGTTTTTATCAGACTGCTTCAGCCTCCCTGGATCTCATTAAACTTTCCACCGAGAGTCACAGATATGTAAAAAACTTGATTAAACCTTTGAGACCACTGAAGCAGCCCTGCCAGATAATAACTCCATACCTGAACTCCATAGATTTCTGCACCCAGAGTGGCTTTGTTTTGTACCCATATTGCAGAATAAACTACATAATCGTTTCTTTGTTCTATCCATCTGGGTTCAAAAAAGCCCAATATCTGACATGTTTAGAAATAGCTTAGTATAAATTTGGTAGCAATATGGTAGTCTGAAATAAAGAATGTTATATCAGTGTAATATTTGAAATTGCTGCATGGTATCCATATCACACCTGCCAACTTGCATTTTGTGTAGCATGTACACATTTTGATACCAAAGCACACTGGTATTTGTCAGGTACACAAGCCTGGTGACACCTTGAGTTGACCTGTTGTGCAGTACTCAAACCTACACCAACCAGTATCTCTAAAAACAGAGACATACTGTACGTCTTACTGCCAAAAAGCAAAAGAACAGCTTGACCAGTCATAGTGCTGGATTCGTTTCACTTGCCTTATGTCCACCCTAGAAAAATAATTGCAAGCATGGATGACTGACAAATGCATAATGTAATTTCAGCAGATGTCTAGGATCCATAATTCAACAGAAACACTTGCTTTGATTATTTCCTTCTCATTTCCACCCAATCTGACTGGTTCCTGAAGTGAGTACAGTTATTAGACCTGGGGGAATGTGGAAAGTTGTGTTATGGTTAGTCCCCCTCGCCAGGAGGGTGAGGGAGAACTAGGGGTAGGACTCAAGGTAGCCGACCCAGGTGCTAGTACGAAAAAAGGTTTAATAGGGAAAAATAAGACAACGACAACGTAACAACAAAACAGGGTCCGTAATACTTACAACAAAGGAAGGGCAGTGATAACAAAGGAGACCAGGACGAACAGGTAAACAAACAAACTAACGGCAGGAGGCGGGGTACATGTTGTCCATAACGTGTAGCAAAGCTCCGGAGACGAATCGAAACTATGTAGTGGGGTGTAGTGTGAAGAGCGTGTAGCGCGTATGTAGTGCGATAGAGTCAAGCCAAAACGTACAGAGTCTGTCAACGTAGCATTCTATCCAAAACATGTGTACGCGTTACTTGGTTAGTTTGTTATCGTTCGTTAGGTTATGTTCGATACTGTTCGATAATGTTCCGGCCACGGCGGAGCGTCTGCCAGAGGTTTAAATAAAGGAAGAAGGTCATCATCGGGATGCACCCCAGCTGTGTGCGTTGACAAACCAGTTACTAATTACTGGAATGCAACACAGCTGAGGTGCAGAGCCCATAAAACGGAGAAAACAAAGAGACAGAACAGAGGAGAGGCAGCGGCCGCCGAGCGGCCCTGACAAGTTGAGTGACAGATCAAATGAGGAGATGGCTCTCTTGGTGATAACATGCCCTCTACGACGGTTAGTAAGAACTGATCCTAGGTGGAGTTGACCTACACCTACAGATACCATGCCCCGGGTACCAATCAGAGCCACTGGAGCTCCTAAGCGAACCATGGCACAAATTCCCACCCCCTTTTGGGGTATCTGTACAGAGAGATGATGTGCCCCACAATACCAATAAAGGCCACCACGGGCCCATGGACCAATCAATATATGGTTATCATGGATCAGGCGACTGCACCAAGTCCTATTGATATTCCCCAAGAAGACAGGGGAACTGTAGCTGGTTGTGAAGTTAAAACAGGTGTAATTACATTGCCCTGCATTTGGTCTAAACCCCCCACCACTGTTTTATTATTAATGGGAGGGTATATAAATATGGTTTTAGTATATTTTTCCCACCATAGTATGGGAGCGACAACCAGCAAGGTAATTAATACGAAAACGCCCAAAATCCCCCTGCGTGGTGGGTACCGACCGTGCCAAACCATTTTAGCTTCTTCTGCTTGGGGCTACGCGAATAATTAAGTTCCCCTGAATATAAGCAGTCCTGATTTAAGTGAATATTTACCCAATGGTGTACAAAATAGTGGGAACGCGTGCTTGGCTCTTTCAGATTGTCTGCTATAAATCTCACTCTTCCCCTGTCACTTCCTACTGTAAAGATAAATGGTCCTACTCTCACCTTCCAAAAATATCTAGTTTCAGGTGTAAAATCAGTAACAAAGGGAAACCTTGGGGGTTGGAGTAATTGTCCAAAAATATCACACTTATCCCATGCAGTAATAAAACTTAATCCTAGTACTGGTGGTATATTAGTATAGGTACTACTGTCTCTGTATTGGATTATGTCTTGGGTGTAGAGGTCCTCGTCCTCCCACGGAACTAGATGGTAAGGGCAGCTGTCACTGCTCATGTAGTCTGCCACCAGCTTGTCTGCTTCTTCTCCTGGTCTTCTCTTCAACACAACAGGGTAGACTGCCTGTGTGTCACACAGGTAAGGGGATTATTCTGCCCCTTCTCTCGCCTGTTTAAGGTCCTGGGGCTGTGACTGGCACCGGCTGGCCCCCCTGCTCCACCTTCCTCCAGGACTACCAGGACAGAGGGCCAACCAAGTACCAGTGTATGGTGAGGAGGAAAAAGAGATCAACCAGATCCTGGCATGGGGCCACCGGGTTGGCCGTCGAAGGATTGAAACATCACCCAGTGGGATAAATACCTCCTGCTCACCACCAGTCAGACAGAACTGATGAAGCCTCTTGGATGAGAGGTGAAACATCTTTTACCTAAAACTACGTCCAGATGATTTCCTCTAAGTTCTTTGTCACCTATTAGAAAATAAGCAGCTCATATTATTCAGTGCATTAGTCCAGAAGTGTGGAATTGGAAGAGAACAGTTCCTCCAGTACCAACAACTAAAATCCTTTTTTTTGCCTTGCTCTTGCACTTACCCTTCCTCACATTCATACACTTCCTTCATAACTGACTTACATAATTTGGATTTGTTTGTTTGTTTTTTTTTTGTTTGTTTTTGGCTAAAAAGTCACATGGTCCTCTCAAAATCGTCCTTCCTCTGAGCCTGGATGTGACACCATTCAATACATCAGCATCAGTACAACTTATTCTAATTCACTCCGCTGACAATGAAAATCTAAAAGGTTCAGTTCATGTTAAAGAGTAACCAGTACATATACTGGGTACAAATAAGAATTTAACTTCCTGGCACTACTATCAGGCTGATTCATTCTAACATTACTGATGCCAACATGGATCACGCTATACTTTACTGATACAAGCGGCTGATTGTACTGGGGTTCCATGTTTCTCTTAATTCTGGACATTTTTTCTGGTTTGTGCTACAGTTTTGGGTTCCTTACTCTGAGCATTTTTTGACTATTCTATTTACTCGTAGTCTGCCCTCTACTGGAGGCGAATTACTGTTGCAGCCCCGTTTAGTTTACTTTGTATTTGGTTTAGGTTTGGCTTTTGTTGTTTCCAGCTTTGACTTTCTTTGTTTTGTTAGCTATACCCCTGGGTTGTGTTTCTTACTCCATTTGGTCAGTTGTATGTCAGTTTTGGTGTCATGCTTTGGTTTTTTAGTTATATTTCAAAGGTCAGTGTTTATTTGCTATATGCACAATTAGGAAACGTGTTTCCCTGTACAATGAAATTCTTACTTTCCCATCCACATGAATGCCACAAAATACAAATGAAATATAAAGTAGATATAATACAAATATATAAGAATATAATAAGAGAATGTATGCTGTATGGGAGCAGCATTTGCAGCAGTCAACAGTCAATGTGCAATTATGCATGTGCAAACTGAGAATATAAACAGTACATCACTTATTTCCTGGTAATAACCTCTTCAGCTGTTTAGGAGTCTGATGGCAGAAGGAAAGAAAGAGTTTTTCAGTCTAGTGGTCCTACATTTCACACTTCTGAACCTCCGGCCAGAGGGTAGGAAGGCAAGCAGTCTGTGCTGGGTGTGGGTTGAACCTTTGAGTGAAAGGCTTTGCAATTTTGTTCTTCAGACCAGGCCTTTGCATCTCTTGAAACTGTTTTCCCAGCCTCTGACTAAAGCTGTATACAAGTTCATGTCTCCAGAGTTTGATGAAGCTGTTTACATGATGGTGTTTTAGTGAAGAGTTTAATGAGCTCCATGGAGGATGAAATAAACTCACTGCACAGTCTCAAACAGTTCACTCTCTGAATTCTGGAGATGAGCTGTAACGTCAAGTATCTGTAAAAGAAAAAGACCTTCCAGTCTAGGTTACATGTTAAACCAGTCTTCAGAGCAATAGTTCTGCTCTCAGATGTGACTACTGTGGCAGTTATATAAGCTTCCTCTTATTCATAAAGTTAATCAATGGAGGATGAATTAAATGTAACCTATATAACAGTTGATGGATATGTGGAAGTGGGCAAATACAGATATCTGTATTTTGTGGTTGTTTTTACAGCATATATTCTAATCATCTGCAGTAACTCTACTATTGTGTGTCTCATCTGGATTCACAAAAACCTCCATGAGCCTATGTACATTTTCATTGCAGCCTTGTTACTGAACTCTGTTCTCTTCAGCACTGTTGTCTACCCAAAGCTGTTGATTGACTTTTTGTCTGAGAAACAGGTCATATCATATTCAGCCTGTTTGTTTCAGTTTCATATCTTTTACTCTTTAGGTGGTTCAGAGTTTTTACTGTTGGCAGCCATGGCTTATGACAGGTATGTGTCAATATGTAAACCTCTGCAGTATCCAACTATCATGAGAAAAACCACAGTGAGTGTTTTCTTAGTTTTAGCTTGGATTCTGCCTGCATGTCAGGTTGCAGTACCAGCTGAATTTAATGCTTATAAAAAACTCTGCAGCTTTACTTTGAATGGAGTGTATTGTAACAATAGAATTTACGAACTTCAATGCACTGTCTCAACAGGGCAAATTATACATGATGTGGTTGTTTTGTTAAATGTTGCACTTCTCCCTGTGCTCTTCATACTTTTTACATACACCAGGATACTTATAATATGCTATCGAAGTAGTGGAGATGTGAGGAAACAAGCTGTACAGACTTGTTTACCTCACCTGATTGTTTTGATCAACTATTCCTGTTTGTGTGCATATGATGTTATTATTATTTATTTGGAATCACATTTTCCTAAAGTTGTACATTTAATAATGTCTATACAAATAGTAATGTATCATCCTCTCTTTAATCCAATAATGTTTGGACTGAAAATGAGAGAAATTTATAAACACCTCAAGAAGTTGTTCTTCTAGCCAGAATTAAAATT
>NW_018128405.1:57945-59488 GCF_001952655.1 Monopterus albus
CTAATGTATCCGGTCACATACTCAGCATAATCCTGTACGCTGACAGAAAAGTCCTCTGAGGTGGCTGCAGCTTTAAACACATCCCAGTCTGTCTGGGTGAAACAGTCCTGCAGGGTGCCTTCAGCCTCTGGGGTCCAGAGTTTAATTTGTTCATTTGAGTCCATCTATAACCTTACCCCTGACATATGCTATCTGGAGTGCCCAGATCTACCTAAGGACCATTAGGAGAGAGGAGCTGCTCTAATTGATTGATTGATTGATTGATTTATTCTTTCAAACATGCAGAACAGAACAAATGACAGCAACACACACATAATTACACATATCCAACCAATGCTAATCCAAAATCAGTTTGCTTACACCTATTACATGTTTGAATGGAGTAGGAAGAAGTCAGACTTATCCAGTCCTACCCCATAACATCATATTATACAAAAATTTCATGCATCATTGGCTGCAAGCAGTATCTCTACATAGATAAAACAGAGTGTTTCCTTAATGCCTTCTCGAATAAATCTTATTCTTGCATATATCTTGTATAACACATACATTTATATTTATATTTAAACTCCTCAATTCTAGTACTATTTTTCATGTCCACAGTTAAGTTATTCCATAGTTTGACCACACTTATAGAAATACAAAATCTTTTTTTGGTAGTACGTATAGCATGAACTTTTAAATTTAAGTGACCCCTTAAGTTATATCCCCCTTCCCGTTCACCAAATAACTTCAGGATTCCACCAGGTAATAAGTCGTTCCTGGCTTTATACATAAACACAGCAGTCTTATATTCCACTAAATCAAAGAATTTTAACAATTTAGACTGTATGAAAACTACATTTGTGTGATCCCTATACCCCATCTTGTGCACAACTCTTATCGCTCTCTTCTGTAATATGTACAATGGTTGAAGTGAACTCCTGTAAGTGTTTCCCCAGTTTTCAACGCCATACTCCAAATATGGCAAAATCAATGAAGAATACAAAATACGCAATGCTTTAACGTCCAGCATATATCTAACCCTTGCCAATATCGATATACTTTTAGCTATTTTATGCTGAACATGTCTGATATGAGATTTCCAGGATAATCGGTCGTCAACCATGACACCCAGAAATTTGATTTCATATACTCGTTCAATGTTAGCACCCCCAATTCTCAATTGAAGTTCATTATGTGGTCTACGGTTCCCAAATACCATAAATTTAGTTTTATTCAAATTCAAAGATAGTAAATTACTATCACACCATTTCTTTATCTTCACAAATTCCCCTGAAACCCTTACCGAGAGTTGCCGTAAGTTTTCATCAGATGCCCAAATGGTAGTATCATCAGCAAACAAAACCACTTTAACAATTTCAGAAACCTTACATATATCATTGATGTATAATATAAACAGTTTAGGTCCCAAAACAGAGCCCTGAGGCACTCCACATACAATATCCAGCTCACTCGATTGGTATTCACCCAACCTCACAAATTGACGCCTCTGTGTCAAATAACTTCTGATCCATTTCCAAACCATTCCTCTGATCCCATA
>NW_018128405.1:62216-69005 GCF_001952655.1 Monopterus albus
TTATATAACGCATTTTTCTTTTTGCATGCATTCTGTAATCCCTTGCTCATCCACGGTCTCTCACTGTAATTCCTTTTATTTTTATACCGCTTACGAGGACAGTTCCTGTCATATACTTTCTTAAATATGTTTAAAAATTGCTCATATGCTTTATCTAAGTCATCCTCTCTATAAGCTGCCTAATTGACAGACATGTCTTTATTACAGACATTTAATTTGCAAAAATGTAGTAGCTAACAAAATCCATTGTAAAAGCAGGTAGCGTTAGTTCTGGGTAACTGGGGGATAAACTATGCTAGTCTAGAAGCTAAGCTAACAGAGAAGCAAACAATTTAAATAATTTGAAACTTTTTATAAAAATTTGATGTAATCCTATTTTGGAAACTTGTTTCCCTGTACAATGAAATTCTTAGGGAAACATGTTTCCTAATTGTGCATTTGACAAATAAACACTTTGACTTTGAAACAGGCTAACTCCCCAAAATAGGATTATATCAAATTTAAAAAAGTTTCAAATTATTTAAATTGAGCCCACGGTAAATAGCAGAAGATAAGTAACACAAGTTACAAAAGGAGTAGCAGCACTACAATCCCATGGATTCACATTGAGTGCATCATAAAAAGCAACAGTAAAAAAATACTTACTTAGTTAGTATGTATGACATCACTGCTTGCTGTAGAATGTAAATGTGAATAATTCTTGTCTCTGTTGTTTCTGCCCTCCATGTTTATTTTTACCAGTCAACATCTATGACAACAGGGCCTCTGGAGTTTGAACATGAATATGCACATTTTAATTAAATCCTAAAGGTGTGGGTGTGGGGATAAAAAAAAAGGCTCTGACTCAAACCGACCACTGTCCAAACTCTCATGTATCTTTACTTAACAGACCACATGTGCATTTCAAGCTCAGGTACCGAAGACTGAATAAGACAATCTGATGCAGGATGAATCAATGAACATGCTTTAGTCATAAACATTTTCTTTTAGACAGTCTTAATGGATAATAACTTAAATGCAACATATATAACTCTTGATGGCTATGTGGAAGTTGACAAATACAGATATCTTTATTTTATGATCATGTTTACAGCATATATTCTAATACTCTGCAGTAATTCTACCATTGTGTCTCTCATTGTGATTCACAAAAACCTCCATGAGCCCATGTACGTTTTCATTGCGGCCTTGTTACTGAACTCTGTTCTTCTCAGCACTTGTCTCTACCCAAAAATGTTGACTGATGTCTTATCAGAGAAACAGATCATATCCTATTCAGCCTGTCTCTTTCAGTGGTATGCATATTACTGTGTAGCCTTTTCAGAAAATTTGCTGTTGGCAGTCATGGCCTATGACAGGTATGTGTCTATATGTAAACCTTTGCAGTATCCAACCATCATGAGAAAATCAAAGATCTGTATTTTCTTGGTTTTAGCTTGGCTTCTGCCTGCTTGTGTATTCACTGTGCCAGTTAGCCTGAGTGCTGATGCTAAACTGTGTAAGTTTACTTTTAAAGGAATCATTTGTGGCAGCGCAGTGATCAAACTTCACTGTGAGAGATCAAGAGCAGTATATTTATATGGCTTCTTTGTTATTGGAAGTCTTGACATTTTACCTGTGGTTTTCATACTTTTTACCTACACCAGGATACTTTTAATATCCTATCGAAGTAGTAGAGAAGTCAGGAGGAAAGGTGTGCAGACCTGTTTACCTAACCTTCTGATTCTAATCAACTTCACCTGTTCCATGGGGTTTGAAGTAATTCTAGCTCGACTGAACATAGATTTCCCCCAAACTGTGCGTTTAATAATGACATTACAAGTAATTTTGTACAGTCCTCTCTTTAATCCAATTGTATATGGACTAAAAATGAAAGAAATTTATAAACATATCAAGAGGTTGCTCTGTGCAGATAAAATGGTCTAAGAATGTACTAACTGATAACAGGTGTGCAGTCATTTTTAATGTCAAAATAAAGCACAGATATGATCTCCTTGAACCTTTAAAGGCACCGGATGTAAACATTTGTTTCTAAACCTCTGAGCAGAGTATTGTCCATGTCAACAATGTACTGACTATTGACATAATATTAAAACCCAAACTGACAAAACCAAAGGTACATTCCTCCTCTAATAGGTTTAATTGAGAATATTCCAGTTTGTTTGATCTGTAGCAAAAATATATCTTTTACTAGTAATGACACAATCATTATCTCTGGCTGCATTGTTTATATAGTTTATAATTAATATATTCATGTTTGAAAATCAAAGCAATACACTGTGCAAGTTTCTGACTTGGTAACGTATATGAGTAAAACTGTAGTTTGGTGCTCTGAAAGAAAAAGCAGTTATTAATAATGCTAGTTATTTCATTAGAATGTGTAGTAGAACCAATGTTGGTTCTTCTGAAATGTCTTGGTAAACCCTAACAAGAAAACCAGCACTAACTGACACATCTAGTTTGGTTAAATAAAGCTACTGAGGACACCTTAGTTTAAAAAATGTAAAACTGATAATAATAATGCCATTATTATGATCATGTGATACAACGATGTAACGTGCCAGTGTAAAATGCTGCTGAAATGAGTTGATTACCTGAGAACTGGACATGTCCTAAATAAAATGATCCCATCAGGGTTTTTCACAAGGACAAATTTGCAGAGTTTGTTTTTTTGTAAACTCATGGATTTTATATAATGTAACTGCAACTAAAACTTACACCTGTTTAAACCATTTGAACAACTTGAACACTGGTCTTAAAACAGGCCTGTTGTCTTTGTTTAAGGGTAACCACAGTGATTCTTCTTCAGGAGGATTAACTATGATGACGTTGTTGATGTGTGAGTACTGAATAATACATTCCCATGTAATGCACAGGACACATGACTTCCAGCATCGACAGCGATGGCGACCGTGGTTACTCGCGCTCTCTTGTGTTTGTTGTTTTTCTTTGTTTCCTTGGTCTTGTGTAACTCATCCCGGATTACTTTGACCAGAGAAGAAATTTTAAATATCGGACAACTCACAACAAACTACCTTCCTCTGATTTTTTGTGAACGAAGAATGCTGTATAGACATTCTGATCGGAGGTGCAGCAGCGATATACGGGACCTGGAAAAAATGTCGGCGACATGGAAAACGTGCTGGCGCTTTGGTGCGGTTACAACAGAGGGGAACACGTACCTCACTCTCATCTATTCACCTGGCTAATCTCTGCTCCCTGGTCAATAAAATGGATGAAATTTTTCTTGTCAACAGGACTAACTCTGACTTTGCATGTTCTGCTGCTTTGTGGTTCACGGAGACCTGGCTCAGTGACTCGATCGCGGACAGCGCGATTCGAATACCTGTTTTCCAGGTGTTCAGAGTGGATCGTGTAAAGGAGCTGTCCGGGAAAACAAGAGGAGGTGGAATCTGCTTCTACATTGTAGTGGTTAAATCAATGCACAGGGAAAATGACTGCAGTGCCAAAAATCATTTATTGAACAATATTATTGAAATGTGATTGTGACTGGGAAACAGGATCACCTCGTAAGTCTTTTAGTCTTTTGTCACTCTGCAGAGGATGTCAGGTAGTCTGGTCTCGTCTCCCCCAGGGTCTTCACACACAACTCAGCTCCGCTCTCTCTCCCCTGATCAGCCCCCTGCTCCTTTTTATTTCCATCTCTCTCCTTCACATTCTTTTCCTTATTAGTTCTGCTCTATTAGCTTATCCACTATCATCTCCTTCTTTGGGGAAAACTCCTGACCATCCGACCTCCTCCTCGAGCAGAACAGAAACTGACCTTTCCTAGTTACACAAGCATTTTCCTATCTGGACACTAGAAGTCTATTTTAGTATCTATTCTAAGAGACATTTATGTAATATATCCCATGACCCATTTGAATCAGGAATATGTTAACAAAGGATTAGCTACTAGACATAAACTGTTTGTTCTAACCACCACAACATAAATGAAGGTTGGTGCACAGATGTCACAGTGCTACAGAGGACATGTACCACAGACCTAGGGTCTCTTGTTATCAACTGCAAACCCTTTTACTCTCCCTGTGAATTCAACAGTTTCATGCTAATGGGAGTGTACATAACACGGCAGGCTAACGCTAGCGCGCTATGACTCCTAGCAGAACTGATAACTAGCCTGGAGCTAGAACATCCTGACTCTCCACTCATTGTTCTAGGGGACTTTAACAGAGAAAACCTCACCCACAAACTGCCCAAATACAGACAGCACATCACCTGTCCCACCAGGGACAAAGCCACACTGGATAACTGCTACACAACAATAAAAGACGCCTATCACTCTGTCCCTCGCGCAGCCCTCGGACTCTTGGATCACTGCATGGTCCGTCTTATTCCAGCCTACAGGCAGAAACTTAAAGCTGTGAAGCCTGTAGTCAAAACAGTGAAGAGCGGGACTGAGGAGGCTAAGTCAGAGCTACAGGCCTGCTTTGACTACACAGACTGGAGTGTATTTGAGACTGCAGCTACAGACCTGGATGAACTCCCTGGCACTTACAGTGCCTTGCGAAAGTATTCGGCCCCCTTGAACTTTGCAACCTTTTGCCACATTTCAGGCTTCAAACATAAAGATATAAAACTGTAATTTTTTGTGAAGAATCAACAACAAGTGGGACACAATCATGAAGTGGAACGAAATTTATTGGATATTTCAAACTTTTTTAACAAATAAAAAACTGAAAAATTGGGCGTGCAAAATTATTCAACCCCCTTAAGTTAATACGTTGTAGCGCCACCTTTTGCTGCGATTACAGCTGTAAATCGCTTGGGGTATGTCTCTATCAGTTTTGCACATCGAGAGACTGAAATTTTTGCCCATGCCTCCTTGCAAAACAGCTCGAGCTCAGTGAGGTTGGATGGAGAGCATTTGTGAACAGCAGTTTTCAGTTCTTTCCACAGATTCTCGATTGGATTCAGGTCTGGACTTTGACTTGACCATTCTAACACCTGGATATGTTTATTTGTGAACCATTCCATTGTAGATTTTGCTTTATGTTTTGAATCATTGTCTTGTTGGAAGACAAATCTCCGTCCCAGGCTCAGGTCTTTTGCAGACTCCATCAGGTTTCCATCCAGAATGGTCCTGTATTTGGCTCCATCCATCTTCCCATCAATTTTAACCATCTTCCCTGTCCCTGCTAAAGAAAAGCAGGCCCAAACCATGATGCTGCCACCACCATGTTTGACAGTGGGGATGGTGTGTTCAGGGTGATGAGCTGTGTTGCTTTTACGCCAAACATAACATTTTGCATTGTTGCCAAAAAGTTCGATTTTGGTTTCATCTGACCAGAGCACCTTCTTCCACATGTTTGGTGTGTCTCCCAGGTGGCTTGTGGCAAACTTTAAACAACACTTTTTATGGATATCTTTAAGAAATGGCTTTCTTCTTGCCACTCTTCCATAAAGGCCAGATTTGTGCAGTATACGACTGATTGTTGTCCTATGGACAGAGTCTCCCACCTCAGCTGTAGATCTCTGCAGTTCATCCAGAGTGATCATGGGCCGCTTGGCTGCATCTCTGATCAGTCTTCTCCTTGTATGAGCTGAAAGTTTAGAGGGACGGCCAGGTCTTGGTAGATTTGCAGTGGTCTGATACTCCTTCCATTTCAATATTATCGCTTGCACAGTGCTCCTTGGGATGTTTAAAGCTTGGGAAATCTTTTTGTATCCAAATCCGGCTTTAAACTTCTCCACAACAGTATCTCGGACCTGCCTGGTGTGTTCCTTGTTCTTCATGATGCTCTCTGCGCTTTAAACAGACCTCTGAGACTATCACAGTGCAGGTGCATTTATACGGAGACTTGATTACACACAGGTGGATTCTATTTATCATCATTAGTCATTTAGGTCAACATTGGATCATTCAGAGATCCTCACTGAACTTCTGGAGAGAGTTTGCTGCACTGAAAGTAAAGGGGCTGAATAATTTTGCACGCCCAATTATTCAGTTTTTTATTTGTTAAAAAAGTTTGAAATATCCAATAAATTTCGTTCCACTTCATGATTGTGTCCCACTTGTTGTTGATTCTTCACAAAAAATTACAGTTTTATATCTTTATGTTTGAAGCCTGAAATGTGGCAAAAGGTCGCAAAGTTCAAGGGGGCCGAATACTTTCGCAAGGCACTGTAAAAATTACTGCAGGTAGTGCAATGTAGGCCTAACTTCACAAAGGTTTATTCAGCTACTGTACAATGCTGACAAAATACTAAAGTACAGCTAAAGCTTATATATGTAAGGCTCCTGACAAAGGATCTCCCAGTTCTCCCAGGTCATTTTTCACAGAAACACCTTTTTATATTACAGTCCACACCAACAACATAGTCGTTTTGGAAAATAACTAAGTACATTTACTTAAGCAAGCTCCTGGTACTGGAGCAGTTTTGAGCTACACTTTTAGAAAGCTGTGCTGGTGCATTTAAAGACATTCTGTGCACAAATTACAGCTCGTTAATAGTTTAAAGGGTGAAAAGAATGAGCCTTTTCACCCTTGGTTATATATAACCAAGTATCCACCTTTTTGAAAGACCTAAGACCAATGAAATGATTGAGAGAAGCAACAAGTCAGATGGCCAGTGGCACCATATTGTAATTCTAAATTATCTATTAAAATAAAAATGATGACAATGTTAGGTTTTAAGCAAGCTGAATTGATGATTTCTTGTGTGCCTCGAAGAGTCTTCTTTATGTGTTGCAGACTTGGGTTAATAAACAAAGCTGAAGCTGAAAGGTGATAAATGAGTCTTTGGTTGGAGGGGGTCAGACTCATG
>NW_018128405.1:69743-81387 GCF_001952655.1 Monopterus albus
AGACAATAAGCACAGGCGCCCCCCAGGGATGTGTGTTCTCCCCTCTGCTGTTTTCACTCTACACCAACGACTGCATCTCGAAGGACCCCTCTGTCAAGCTCCTAAAGTTTGCTGATGACACAACGGTCATTGGTCTCATCTGAGATGATGACGAGTCAGCCTACAGATGTGAGGTTGAGCAACTGGTCCTGTGGTGTAGCCGCAACAATCTGGAGATGAACATGCTCAAAACAGTGGAGATGACAGTGGACTTCAGGAAAAATCCTCCCACCTTGCCCCCCCCACCATACTTTGCAGCACTGTATCAGCAGTAAAGTCCTACAAGTTCCTGGGCTCCACTATCTCCCATGATATGCAACATCAGGGCTATCACCAAGAAGGCACAGCAGATGATGTACTTCCTGCACCAGCTCAGGAAGTTCGACCTGCCCCAGGAGCTGCTGATCCAGTTCTACAGAGGAATCATCCAGTCTGTCCTCTGCACCTCCATCACTGTCTGGTTTGGCTCAGCAACCAAACAGAACAAGAACAGACTTCAGCGGACAGTCAGAACTGCAGAAAAGGTCATTGGTGTGAGCCTGCCCTCCATGGAGGACCTGTACACCTCACGGGTCAAAAGGAGGGCGGAGAGGATCACTGCTGACCCCTCACACCCTGGACACCATCTGTTTGATCTCCTCCCTGCTCTGAGAGTGGTCAGGATGAAAGAAAAAAGGGGGTGAGGCTGGTCAAATGGGGCTCAAGTACAGTAGAGAAGCAATGGTAATTTTTTTTGTAGTTTTGGTAGCTCACTACAAAAATACTAACAAAAAAAAAACAAATGTGCAGTGAGGAATTACAGATAGGATGAATCACTTGCAGTGCAAGCTGGCGCACATCAAATGCACAGTAACAACATGCGCTGTTTAAATGATAGAAGAAGCTCAAACTTGTTGGTAAATTCAACTATAACTGTGTCTCAGAATATAAAACTGCCCATAAGAGCATTGTTTCAACAGAAATCCAAGTGTGCTGCCTGTTTTGTTATTGTGACAAATCCATACAGCAGCCTGACATTAGATATCATTAATTTAAATAGATCCCTATGCCCAAAGCTCATGACAACAGGTGAGGGTTGGAACATACAGTAGATTGACTGGTAAATTGAGAACTTAGCCTTTTGGCTCAGCTCCCTCTTAGCCTTTTGGCTCAGCTCCCTCTTATCTGCAATCTTGCGCTCTATTTTGCCCTCACTTGTGAGCAAGACCATGGCCTCACATTTGGAGGATTGTCAACCCAACCATTTCACACTCGACTGCAAACCACCCCAGTGCATGTAGAAGGTCCTGGACTGAAGCCAACAGAACCAAATCATCTGCAAAAAGCAGAAAAGCAATACTAAGGACCCTGGTCTGGACACTCCTTTCCCCAGCTTCATCTTGAGATCCTGTCCATGGAAATCACAAACAGGATGAGGGAGTCAAGATGTGCATAGGTGTGTAAGTGTTGGAGTTGGATGGCAACAGGCTTTACACACAGCACAGCAGGGCCTTAAACACAGATTAATCCCACCTGCAGTGGACCGTAAGCCTTGGGTTAGATTGTCATGGCTGGAGTGTGATGCCGACTAAATTAATTCAGACAAACCATCCCAATTTAAAGGATCATTTAATATTACAATTATTCTGAAAAGAGTAGTATTTAAACACATAATCTTGTAGTTAGGGAACAGAGAACAGATTCACTCCTCCTGCAATGGAATAGATACAGTATTACATGAGAGTTGTCACAGAGTCAGTCAGTCTTTGTCAGCCCACAGTCAGCTGTCAGTCTTAATTCAGCGTCCCCCCAGCCGGCTGGGTCAGCGTCCCCACAAAGTACACGGTTTGCTGTCCCAATAGCATTGTCATCCTCTCTCTCTGCTCTAACCCAGCTTTTTATCTGCTCACATTTACACAGCCCTCCATGGCCTGAGCCATGAAGACGCGGTCCCATGCCAGCTACCCTCACACACCTTCTTCCGCGCATTGTCTAAGCTGTACAGTACATGAACTTCTAGGTCACATTGACCTAGTGCACATTTCCTTTTTCTAAACCTGAACAGAGCACACGAACAGTTCACATAGGCTGCAGCTACAGTATATCCATTCCCTATCTAGACTTCCTTGGGATGTTTACCCATAAGTTAATCAAGGGGGACACAGCCCAAGATATTCATGCTTGCGCAAGAGAAGAGAAACAGATCAAGCTTGCATGGACACTTAGCTCACCCTTACACAACTATTACAAATAATATCCATATATTATTTATATAGAACTACATACTGTTCTATTACATACAGTATTACCTCTGGAACCTTGTTTATTGTTGACCACTACAAGATCCAGTGAGCCACATAAAACCCAATACATTTGTGCTTTTGACTTTTACTTGGACAAAATAAACAATTTCACCTGCTTTGATCATTGTCAATTGGTCATCTCTGAGACAGAAATTATCACTGACAACTGACTTTATTTTAGACTACTACCTGGACAAAAAATGATCGTGGCTTAATTAAATGTACATCATTATACTGTAAGTCACAATCAACAACCAAACTCTTTTGGAATCATTAAGGAGGACTTCATATAATGGAGTCATTTAATAAAGTCAGGTGACATAAAAATGCCCAAATAGTATTTCTGTGACACAGTCCCAATGACAGAGCCAGTTGGTTTCAGTTGTATTAGGTAGAATCAACTCCAACAACATGAAGAGAACCAGTGTTCAGTAAATTGGACAAGATTGTCTGAAGTTAATTCAGCATAACTTAGGTAACTCCTTAAGTCCTCATGGAGAGGATGTAGACGGCCTCACACACTGTATTTCGGATTACGTCTGAATAAATGAATGAAGGCCTTAGCTACACACCATGTGACAACATACACACACATTGAGATTATTCACTTTGTTATGACTAGGTAGAAACGCAGCTGCTCCAAGCATGTGGAGCGCTAGATAAGAGATGGAGTCTTCGGACTGACTTCATCTGGGTAAGGGGTTAGCCCAAAACTTATAAATGTATTAGGCTCTGTGTGGCCAGGGGCTCCACTTTCCAGCAGCCTGTGTGTGTGCCTCTGGAAGGGGGAGCAACCCAGGTCATGTTTGTAATGTTTACTTGTGGTTAAAATAAATCAGCACTAAATGAAGAAATACCCCAGTTAAAGAACTGGGGTATTACAATACATTGACCAGATTATACAGATCTGTACAGGTCTTTATTTTTAAGTATTTTTATCTCGTTTCCTAATGAATATTCCTTTGTCTGTCTGCATTGTTTACTGCCTGTTTATACTGTTTATTATGTTATATTACACAGCCTTATGTTGGTTTACTGTTTACTTGCCCCTTGCATGGGGATATGTACGTACACATTGAGAGCCGATGTACCAGAGTCAGATTCCTCGTGTCCGACACACCTGGCCAATAAAGCTGATTCTGATCATTAAGATAATTTTATGAGAGTTGCTTAACAACATTGAGTACTAATTAATTTCATAACTTTTTCCTCAATTTATTTGACACAGTTTAGTGGTAACAGTTAACCTAAGTAAATATATCATTTAATATTTTTAAAGTGAGCATATTCTAAATTTACATAACAGTCTATTCCATCTCAGCTGAATGAGCTGCATCAGATTAGCAGGGTTCTGCATGTGTACAGTTGATTCAAAGAAGAATTAAACATCAAGAAAGAAAAGATCTGATCACTGGGCAGAAACAATGGATGTTGGAGAAATGGTAAAAAAATGTATCAGTCAGTTTTGAAGCTGACAATGCTCTTTACTGTGTGTTAAGAATCAAAGCAAACCCTCACAAATATTCAGGAATCAGATAAATCACACTGCTCATAACATTAATTCATTTTATATTGCCAAAACAATTTCTTGAGGTGTTTATCAATTTCTTTCATTTTTAGTCCATATATAATTGGATTAAAAACAGGATTGTACAAAACTGATTGTAAAGTCATTATTAAATGTGCAATTTTTGGAAAATCAGATTTCAGTCGACCTGTAATAAGATCATATGTTATCAAAATATAATAATTCATCAAAACCAGCAAGTGAGGAACACAGGTCTGTGCAGCTTTTCTCCTGACTTCTCCACTGCTGTGGTAACAAATTATAAGTATCCTGCTGTATGTGAAAACTATGAAGATCACAGGAACAACAACATCATTTAGGAACATGAACACACCATATGTAGATATTGCTCTTGATGGTACACAAAAAAGTTCAAAAAATGAGTTATTACAAAAAATTACTCTCAGAGTAGAGCTACAGAGCTTTTGCTTAGAGCTCAGTGCTGCTAATACCAAAGCATGACAAGCAGGCACAAGCCAAGATAAAGCCAGAAAGATGCTGATCATTTTTCCTCTCATGACAGTTGGATACTGCAGAGGTTTACATATAGACACATATCTGTCATAGGCCATTGCTGCCAACAGTAAAAACTCTGAATCAACAAACGTATAAAACAACGAATATTGAACAAGACAGGCTTGATATGATATCATCTGTTTTTCAGATAAAAAGTCAATCAACAGCTTTGGGTAGATATTAGTGCTGAGAAGAACAGAGTTCAGTAACAACGCTGCAATGAAAATGTACATAGGCTCATGGAGGTCATGGTGGTTCCAGATCAGGTACACAATAGTACAATTACTGCAGATGATTAGAATATATATGGTAAAAACTACCAGAAAATAAAGGTATCTGTATTTGTGAAGCTCCACATGCCCACCAAAAGTTATATATGTTTGATTTGATTCTTCCTCCATTAAGAAAAACAAATTTAAAATGTTTCAAGACAGTCAGCAACAGGAATATGTGGATAAACTGTAGTGATGATGTCTTTGATGATTCTTAACTTTTTTTTTCTGATTTGGATTCTCTTAGTCACAGTTACCTGACTTTAGAATGCATGTAGTGTGTGCTCATCTCCAGAATTCATAAAGAGAACTGTCTGAGCCAGTGTGATGTTTTTATCAGGCTGCTTCAGTCTCCATGGATCTCATTAATCTTTCCACAAGTAGTGACCAACATGTAAACTTTATCAGACCTTTGAGGCCTGAATCCAATTGTTGTTGGCCCTATTTCACTGGGGCCTATGACCTGGCAAATTGTATTTTTCAGTAAATGATATGATGCTCTTGTCTTAATTGGAAAGTGGCAAAATGTGTTAATGAAATACACATTCGTAACTACCTTCACTTGACTTCTTTTTTGACATGTATCAGTGTTACCATTTCATTTGTTATGACTATGATTGTTTCTTATAAAATGTGCCAAGTCTTTATTGTACTCTGTTTTGGTCAAGAGCATACTAATTTCATTGCACATGACTATGTAATGACAATAAAGTCTATTCTATTCTAAAATCTTGGCCCCATTATAAACAAATATATTCAAGGTTTGTCTTGTTGAAGACCCAAAGGCTTTGGCTGAACCTGCAGACCATGCCAAAGGATGAAGTTTTTGTCATTCACTGGACAAACAGGAGAATGGTGATGTATAGGTTTGGCTTGGCAGGATTTTCACAGTGGTTTGGTATTCCAGTTCAAATACAGCTTTTGAAGACCCAGTCCAGGAAAAACAGAAATCTCCTGGTTCCCCCTGGACTTTCCACCGCTCCCCTGCAGCTCCTGAAGCACGCAGGTTTACCAGGGCCAAACTCTGTCGACACACCTGCCTCGCTTCCCTAATTATTTACCAGCTGCATCTTGTTAGTTTCCCTCCGTACTTATACACTACTCACTGTTCACTCCCCTGTCAGTTCAATCTTTGTCTTCAGGCCCCTATGCTCGTTGTCTTCGTTGTGCCAGTACGCCAGTTACTAGTCTTCTGTATTATTCGCACCTCTTTTTCATCCCACTGTTTCTTTCCTCCTCTACAGACTGCTCCTCTTGACCCAGGATCATCTCAGCCCTGCCAGCCTCCACCATACAGGCCGATGCACAGTCTCCTTTAATCTGTCTGTACATGCTCCTGTCTCCTCAGCCACCATCATCCCTACCTCAACCAGCCCAGGAGTTATCCCAGCGTCTGCAGCCCGGTCCAGTATCATCCACCACTGACTGTTTTGCATCTGCTGCTGATCAAGACCTGGTTACCCCTACCTACATCATGTCTCTATTATTGTACTGTATCACTGTAAATAAATATCACTGCTTGCACCAAAACCAGCTACCTGGGTCCGTCTTTTTCCCGTTCGCATGTCTCTGTGTTTGAGCTACCTTAACAAACTCTACATTTCATGCATCATTCGGAGTTTTCTCCAGTCCCATGTTTTCAACCAGTTACTGTATATATCCTATATCCATGTGTGATATCTTCACAGTAAATCTTGAAACTCATCCCTACAGAAACTGCCTTGGTACAAGCTATGAGCAACATGTTGCCAGTTATGAACTATCTCACTTTCTGTGTGTGTTACTGCCACCAAATAGCCACATGTGCACAATCCCCCATTCACCTTAACTGCATGGTCCTATCCTTGTTACTTCCAGGCTGGACTACTGTAACTCTTTACTATCAGGATGTCCTGGCATTGGCATTGGTTGATCATAGTGGTGGGGAGGGATGTCTAACATGTCGGTCCAAAATCTCCCATAGATGTTAGTCTGGGTTGAGATCTGGTGACTGTGAAGACCATAGCATAAAATTCACATCATTTTCATACTCATTAAACCATTAAATGATCCCTTGTGCCCTTTGAATAGGGGCATTATCACCATTGTCAAATATCATTAGTGATTTCCTCTGAGACTCAGTTTTGCTTTGGTGCTACAGCATTTACTCAGGAACTCAGGAAGATTAAATGTGTTCCATTCTCTTTGCTTAGACTCAGTGGCCTGACCTACACAAGGTTGTGATGTGGGTGTTTTTTTGATGAAGAGTTTAATGAGCTCCATGGAGAGTGAAGAAATCTTATAAAAGATATTCCACACATATGACCACTCCATTCTGAATTCTGGAGAAGAATACACTTTCCAGTGCAGGTTACATGATAAATAGTGACAGTTAATCTTTCAAAGATGATCTACGTTTTCTGTATACACATATTCACATATTTTTAACAACTTTAATGGATGATGAATTGATGAATGTGTAGTAGTTAAAAATAAATCAGATTCCAGAAGAACTATGCCATAGAACAGTATGTACTTCATATACAGTGCCTTGCGAAAGTATTCGGCCCCCTTGAACTTTGCGACCTTTTGCCACATTTCAGGCTTCAAACATAAAGATATAAAACTGTAATTTTTTGTGAAGAATCAACAACAAGTGGGACACAATCATGAAGTGGAACGAAATTTATTGGATATTTCAAACGTTTTTAACAAATAAAAAACTGAAAAATTGGCCGTGCAAAATTATTCAGCCCCCTTAAGTTAATACTTTGTAGCGCCACCTTTTGCTGCGATTACAGCTGTAAGTCACTTGGGGTATGTCTCTATCAGTTTTGCACATCAAGAGACTGAAATTTTTGCCCATTCCGCCTTGCAAAACAGCTCGAGCTCAGTGAGGTTGGATAGAGAGCGTTTGTGAACAGCAGTTTTCAGTTCTTTCCACAGATTCTCGATTGGATTCAGGTCTGGACTTTGACTTGGCCATTCTAACACCTGGATATGTTTATTTGTGAACCATTCCATTGTAGATTTTGCTTTATGTTTTGGATCATTGTCTTGTTGGAAGACAAATCTCCGTCCCAGTCTCAGGTCTTTTGCAGACTCCATCAGGTTTCCTTCCAGAATGGTCCTGTATTTGGCTCCATCCATCTTCCCATCAATTTTAACCATCTTCCCGGTCCCTGCTGAAGAAAAGCAGGCCCAAACCAGGATGCTGCCACCACCATGTTTGACAGTGGGGATGGTGTGTTCAGGGTGATGAGCTGTGTTGCTTTTACGCCAAACATAACATTTTGCATTGTTGCCAAAAAGTTCGATTTTGGTTTCATCTGACCAGAGCACCTTCTTCCACATGTTTGGTGCGTCTCCCAGGTGGCTTGTGGCAAACTTTAAACGACACTTTTTATGGATATCTTTAAGAAATGGCTTTCTTCTTGCCACTCTTCCATAAAGGCCAGATTTGTGCAGTATACGACTGATTGTTGTCCTATGGACAGAGTCTCCCACCTCAGCTGTAGATCTCTGCAGTTCATCCAGAGTGATCATGGGCCTCTTGGCTGCATCTCTGATCAGTCTTCTCCTTGTATGAGCTGAAAGTTTAGAGGGACGGCCAGGTCTTGGTAGATTTGCAGTGGTCTGATACTCCTTCCATTTCAATATTATCGCTTGCACAGTGCTCCTTGGGATGTTTAAAGCTTGGGAAATCTTTTTGTATCCAAATCCGGCTTTAAACTTCTCCACAACAGTATCTCGGACCTGCCTGGTGTGTTCCTTGTTCTTCATGATGCTCTCTGCGCTTTAAACAGACCTCTGAGACTATCACAGTGCAGGTGCATTTATACGGAGACTTGATTACACACAGGTGGATTCTATTTATCATCATTAGTCATTTAGGTCAACATTGGATCATTCAGAGATCCTCACTGAACTTCTGGAGAGAGTTTGCTGCACTGAAAGTAAAGGGGCTGAATAATTTTGCACGCCCAATTATTCAGTTTTTTATTTGATTGTGCGATGTGAGTTGGAAAACAGGAACAAGATGTTTCCTGTTTTTGAAGTACATCTCAGGGTGTTGTCTCCCGAAACTGGAGACAGGAAGTTAGGTTCAGAAATAGACGCAACAGCATAAGGGAGGCTGCGGATAAGAAAGGAGTGAGCCTGAGAGGAGAGAGGAAAAAGGACCATGTTGCAGTGAACAGTAGACGATGTACTTTTTGGGGACCCAGCCGGCTGGGGAAGACGCTGACTCGGGACTAATAACAAATGATCTGACTGACTGGGGCTTTAACAATCTTCTTAGGCTTTATCTAGTCCATTGCAAGAGGAGAGTCTCTGTTCTCTGATCTCTGTTCTCTGTTCCCTAACTACAATATTATGTGTTTGAATACTACTCTATTCAGAATAATTGTAATATTAAATGATCCTGTAAATTGTAATGGTTTGTCTGAATTAATTCAGTTGGTATATCACTCTTGCCACGACAAATGTAACATATTTTACATTTGGTGGGCATGTGGATGTAGACAAATACAGGTATGCTTATTTTGTGGAAATATTTACAGCATATATTCTAATCATCTGCAGTAATTGTACTATTGTACGTCTCATCTAGATTCACAAAAACCTCCATAAGCCTATGTACATTTTCATTGCAGCTTTGTTAATCAACTCACTTCTTTTGAGCTCTTCTGTCTACCCATTGCTGTTGGTTGACTTTTTATCCAAGAAACAGATCATATCATATTCAGCCTATCTCTTTCAGTTTGATATATTTTACTCCTTACTCAGTTCAGAGTTCTTACTGTTGGCAGTCATGGCCTATGACAGGTATGTGTCCATATATAAACCTCTGCAGTATCCAGTTATCATGAGAAAAACTACTCTCTGTATTCTGTTACTTTTAGCTTGGCTTCTGCCTGTATGTCAGATGGCAGTTGCAACTGGTTTCACTGCCAAAGAAAAACTGTAGCCATATTTTACAAGGAATCTTTCACAACAATGTACAGTAGTTTAGAAACTTCAGTGTGTGATTTCAACAATGCATACTATACATGATATGATCATGCTAGTCAATTTTGCACTTCTCCCTGTGCTTTTCATACTTTTTACATACACCAGGATACTTATAATATCCTATCAAAGCAGTAGAGAAGTCAGAAAAAAAGCTGCACAGACCTGTTTACCTCATCTGATCATTTTGATTAACTTTTCTTGTTTGTGTACATACAGTGTCATTATAGTTAGATTGGAATCACACATTCGAAAGATTGTAAGTTTAATAATGACTTTACAGGTGATTTTATATCATCCCTTTTTAATCCAATCATTTATGGACTTAAAATGAAAGAAATCTCTAAACACCTGAAGAGGTTGTTTTACCCTGCCAAAATAAACTAACACCAGTAAATACAACGTAAGGAATGGTCAGTTCTCTGGCATTAATCAAATCTTCACCATTGTATTTTGATTCCCTCATTTCACTCTGAATGTGCTGTCAAATAGTTATTCACACACATATACAGCATCACAGACATGACAGGCCAGTTGCTCCCACTGAGATACCAAGGTCATGGTTGTGGCTCTATAAGTGTTTCAGTTAACTTCTATCACTGGGAAGAACACGTGACTTTTTATAAATCCTAAAACATCTTGTGACTTTTTCAGGGGAGAAAAACTTTTCATTGGAATGCCAAACCACTCACTCACTCACTCACTCAAAAACTCATGAACATTTGAGGAAAATACTGATGACAAAATTATACATTTTGATTTTGTTGTGGCTAGAGTGTGATCACTGGATTATCTGGATACCGACACCCTGCCTGTGCTATCGACCTGAGATTCTGCCTCACCCTTGAAGTGGCTAGAGTGTGATGCTGACTAAATGAATTCAGACAAACCATCCCAATTTAAAGGATCATTTAATATTACAATTATTCTGAATAGAGTAGTATTTAATCCAATTTGTTTCAGCGAATTCAGTTATCTATGATAAAAAGGACAAAAACTACAAAGATAATGAATACAAAGATAATGAATACAAAGATAACATATGGAGACGGATAGCAGAGGATCTTCACTTGCTTGTGAACTAAACTGATTTCATTACAAATAAACAAATTTTTTTATATTTTTACGTCAGACACATGGCCAGGCGTGTTCCGTTTGTGCTGCTCAAATATGTCCAGGTGTCCATTTTCTGGAAAAGAATTACTCCAGCTGACAATGTATTGATAAACTGATCACTACAGTTCCACTTCTTGCAAGTGGCACCTCCAAATCTTGTGAAGTGAGGGGGAGATGCACACCAGCCTTTTCCCAGCATATTTCAAAAGTTCTGGATGCAGAGCTGAAGTGAGCACAAAAATAAAACATCACTCATCCTACTCATGGAGAGAGTGCTCTTTTTAGTTGCTACCTGTTTTGAAAGAGGCTTGGGTTTTAATGTCAAGTGCAAACCAACAAGTATCTAGAACGAAAAATTGTGTCACGTTTGGTGTGAATACTTTTGGTGCATTAAATTCGGCTGCGTTTTTTTCGCTTTTTCGTCTCGCTTATTCGCGTCACGTTCGGTGTGAAAAGGCCTTTAGTTGAAAATTTTATGAAAATTAAATTGTAGTGGCTAAAAATAAACAAGGTTCCAGAGGTAACAGTATGTACTTCATATATAGATATTATTTGTAATAGTTATGTAAGCCCCTTATGATCAGAGAAAGATCAAGTCCCTTGACGTCGCCCGGCATGGCGCAGCCGGGGCCCCACCCTGGAGCCAGGCCCGGGGTTGGGGCTCGAATGCAAGTGCCTGGTGGCCGGGCCTCCCCTCACGGGGCCACCAGGGACATGGAATGTCACCTCACTGGTGGGGAAGGAGCCCGAGCTTGTGCAGGAGGTTGGGAGGTACCGGCTAGATATACCTCCACGAACAGCTTGGGCTCTGGAACTTTACTCCTTGAGAGAGGATGGACTCTCTACTACTCTTGAGGTGCCCA
>NW_018128405.1:83675-92419 GCF_001952655.1 Monopterus albus
TTCCCCCGGAGGAGCTGGAGGAAGTGTCTGGAGAGAGGGAGGTCTGGGCATCTTTGCTTAGACTGCTGCCCCCGCGACCCGGCCCCGGATAAGCGGAAGAAAATGGATGGATGGAGTTATGTAAGGCTGAGCTAAGTGTTTACAGAAGCTTGATCTGTTTCTTGCGCAGGCAAAAATATCTTGGGCTGTGTCCCCCTTGTTTAACCTATGGGTCAACATCCCAAGTGACTTCCTCCTCAGATAGGGAATGGATATACTGTAGCTGCAGCCTTATGTGAACTGTTCGTGTGCTCTGTTCAGGTTTAGAAAAAGGAGATGTGCACCAGGTCAATGCGACCTAGAAGTTCATGTACTGGACAGCATAGACAATGTGCGGAAGAAGGTGTGTGTGGGTAGCTGGCATGGGACTGCGTCTTCATGGCTCAGGCCATGGAGGGTTGTGTAAGTGTGAGCAGATAAAAAGCTGGGTTAGAACAGAAGAAGGGAAGAAGACAGGATGACAGGGAGAGTATACTTTGTGGGGAACCCAGCCGGCTGGGGGGACGCTGAATTAAGACTGACTGCGGACTAAGACTGACTGGCGCTCTGACAATCTTCTTCTTTAATACTGTATCCATTCCATCTGTTCTCTGTTTTGCTAACTACCAGATTATCTGTTTAAGCGGTCTGCCATGTTGAATTTGACATGTCAACAAGCTGCATTGTGATTGGTCAGAGGTGCTGCCGTTGCCGTGACGAGTTGGAAAAATCGACCCGGAGGCGAAAAAAATTAATGTCGCTTTTCGCGCTGCGAAATTACGTCTGCGGTGTGCAATGTATCATTGACAAGTTATTGGTTCGAAAAATATTATTGACGCACGAATAAATCGCGCGTTAAATTCGCGTCTGGTGTGAAAGGGCCTTAAGTGAAGATAAAGCAAAAAATTCCAGCTCCAGCTCAGGACCACATGCATTTATAAATTGCCAGCTACAGCCCTGATCCCACATCAGCTCAGCCATTCTTGTGCTGCGTTCTTTCCAAATAGTTCAATCTTAGTTTCATCAGTCCACAAAACATTTTGCCAATAATGCTGTGGAGTGTCAATGTGCTCTTTCACAAACTTCAGGCATGCAGCAATGTTCTTTTTAGTAAGCAGCAGCATCCTTCGTGGTGTCCTGCCATAGACACCCTGCTTTTTCAGTGTTTTACGTACTGTAGACTCATGAACACAGATGTTATACAGTTCCAATGACACCTTCAAATCTTTGGCTGTCAGTCGAGGTTGTTTCTTTACCTCATTGATGAGTCTTCATTGTGCTCTTGGGGTCATTTTGACTGGGCATCCACTTCTTGGTAGAGTAGCCACAGTCCCAAAGTGTCTCCATTTGTAGATCATTTGCCTAACTGTAGACTGGTGAATTTCTAAAGCCTTTGAAATCAGTTTGTGTGGAGCAATCTCAAAAGCTTCGAGTGGTTTTTACAAGTGAAAGTAGCTCTAGTCCACACCTCCAAACTCTTAACAAGATTCCAGGTATGATAACACCTGACTCCAATTAGGATAAGGATCCATCCATCTATCCATTTTCCTCCGCTTATCTGGAGCCGGGTCATGGGGGCAGCAGTCTAAGCAGAGATGCCCAGACTTCCCTCTCTCCAGACACTTCCTCCAGCTCCTCTGGGAGAATGCTGAGGCCAGCCGAGAGACATAGTCCCTCCAGCATGTCCTGGGTCTTCCCTGGGGCCTCCTCCTGGTGGGACATGCCCGGAACACCTCCCTAGGAAGGCGCCCAGGAGGCATCCAAAACAGATGCCCGAGCCACCTCAGCTGGCTCCTCTCGATGTGGAGGAGCAGCGGTTCTACTCTGAGCTCCTCCCAGGTGACTGAGCTCCTCACCCTATCTCTAAGGGTGCGCGCGGCAACCCTGCGAAGGAAGCTCATTTCGGCCGCCTGTATCCGGGACCTGTATCCAGGATCTGTATCTGGGATCTTGCCCTTTCGGTCATGACCCAAAGCTCATAACCATAGGTGAGAGTTGGATCGTAGATCGACCAGTAACTCGAGTTCGCCTTACAGCTCAGCTCCTTCTTCACCACAACAGACCGGTACATCAACCACATTACTGCAGAAGCTGCACCGATCGCCTGTCAATCTCCCATTCCATCCTTTCCTCACTCGTGAACAAGACCCCAAGATACTTGAACTCCTCCACTTGAGGCAGGAACTCTCCACCAACCTGAAGGGAACAAGCCACCCTTTTCCGAACTTTACTCCTTGAGGGGGCTAGGATAGGGATAATCACCTTTATTTGGCCAAGCATGTTACACACACAAGGAATTTATTTCTGGTACAGAACCAAGGAAGCATCTGTGGCACAACTCACACCGATGGCTCTAACCATTGGGGGCAACTTGTCTTGCCCAGGGACACTTCAACATATGGACGGCAGGCACCGAGATTCAAACCACTCTGTCCCCCTTGACGTCTCTGCGACCCTCCAGTTGGGAGACGACTGCTCTTCCCACTGAACCAAAGTTGTCCCCAGTTTTTTTTTTTTTTTTGAGGTCATTAACTCAAGGGTTCACATACTTTTTCCACTGGCACTATGAGGTTTTTATGGTTGTTCTCAATAGACGTGAAAGGTCAGAATTTTTTGTGTTGTTTTTGTAGGCACATTATATTTGTCAGTACTCTTGACTTAGATGAGGATGTTAAGGTTCTCTTTAAGAATGACCAGGATGGACAGGATTAGGAATGAGCACATCAGAGGGACAGCTCAGGTCGACTGTTTTGGGGACAAGGTCAGAGAGACCAGATTGAGATGGTTTCGATATGTGCAGAGGAGGGATAGTGGTTATATTGGTAGAAGGACGTTGGAGATGGAGCTGCCAGGCAAGAGGTCAAGAGGAAGGCCAAAAAGGAGATATATGAATGTGCTAAAATAGGACATGAAGTTAATTGGTGTGAGAGTAGAGGATGCCAAGGATAGAGTTAGTTGGAAACAGATGATTCGCTGTGGTGACCCCTAACGGGAACAGCCAAAAGAAGAAGACTCTTGACTTAGATGAAAATCAAATCACATTTTATGACACATTAATGCAGAAAACCATGAAATTCCAAAAGGTTCACATACTTTTTCTTGCCACTGTATGTGACTAGAAATTCAATTAAGCTGGACTTCACAGAAGTGATGGATAGTGTTAGACCCCATGTAGTGGTGGCCCCTTGTGTGAGGTTGCTGGTCAGTCACTCTCTCTCTCTCAGGGCTGGTAGAGCATGGTATAGGCAGAGGCTGACAAGGGGTGACACAGCTGAAGCTAATCATTGCCATCAGTTCGGCTAGTATTTAGCTGGGGCTCAGCTGTGTCTCTTTTGCCAGTCAGTTGCTCTCACTAAGTCCAGATAGCAAAGTCCTAAGGGCTTCTGTTCCCTATGGTTTCTCTCACCTAGCCTCAGCCTGCTCAGGTGGAGATCTCCTCTGTTTGTCCAGCCTCTGAGTTCAACCTGTTTCTCCTCTACACGAAGTAAGTCTTGGCTCGTTAAGTGACTGTAACTTACCTTTATCCAAGCTACTGCCCAGCTAGCCTCCGAGATATCTATCCTGTGCTTACCTGAACTATTTAATGCTGTGTAGCCTCAACCTAGTAAGTGTCTGTGCTTACCTGTCACCTGAGCCTTTGTTTGGTCCACTCCTGAGAATACAACTCCTTTTTACCTGAATTGTTTATCACTGAGAATCGCTGCCAGGCCGGTGAAAGCACCAGCTGGCCAGTGCCTTGTAGCATTCACCACCACCATTCTCAAACTCCTCACACCCTGATGTAGGGTTTGAGGAGATGCACTACATCTAATTTCACACACTATAATCTGCAGTAAAGTTCTGTTTAGCCTTTCATCTGAGTCTGCCATTGAGTCCTTCTGCCCTGAACTAGTGACTCTACCATAACATCTTGACTCAAAATGAAGCCACCTTATCTGCATCCCAGTCATCCATAGAAACACACAGTACTAAATTATGTCAGTGTGCTACAGCTGATACTGAGTCATATTTTGTCTTAAGCCAAGAAGAAGGAATGGACAAACTATTGTCTGGTGTCCTGCCTTTGAAGAAGAGTTGCATCCTGTTCATGTTCAGGGTCAGTAACGGACTGCCCATGAAAGCATTAGTAACCTAGAGCATATTCCCTTTTTAAGTTTCAACTGAATTTTCTTCATTATTATAGAGGCCTGCTTCATTTGCAAATGTAATAAAAACTTTAGTTTGCTCATGAAAAAGGATTAATATAAAGGTTGTTTTCTATCCTCAAAAGGTATGGGGGGTACTGGGGGCGCCTCTGGCTCAGGAGGTAGAGCAGGTCATCTCCTAAGGAGGATTAGCGGTTCAATTCCCAGCTTGTCCAGTCCACATGTCGAAGTATCCTTGAGCAAGGCACTGAACCCCCAGTTGCTCCCAGCAATGACACCGGTGTGTGAGCGTTTGCGAGTGCGAATGGGTGAATAGCCAAATAGTGTGAAAGCGCGTTGTGTGCTGTAAAGCATAGAAAAGCAAAGTTGAAGTCAAAGTGTTTGTCATATGCACAGTAAGGAAAAGTGTTTACCTGTACAATGAAATTCTTACTTTGCTGTCCACATGAATGCCACAAAATATAAAGTAGATAAATAAGTAACACAAAATCTAAGGCACTTTAAGCAGCAAATGCAGCAATATAATAAAAATATATAAGAATATAACAGAGAATGTATGCTGCATGGGAGCAGCATGTACAGCAGTCAACAGTCAATGTGCAATTATCCATGTGCAAACTGAGAATGTAAACAGTACAGGTTGACAGTACATGACATATTTCCTGGTAATAACCTCTTCAGCTGTTTAGGAGTCTGATGGCAGAAGGAAAGAAAGAGTTTTTCAGTCTAGTGGTCCTACATTTCACACTTCTGAACCTCCGGCCAGAGGGTAGGAAGGCAAGCAGTCTGTGCTGGGTGTGGGTTGAACCTTTGAGTGAAAGGCTTTGCAATTTTGTTCTTCAGACCAGGCCTTTGCATCTCTTGAAACTGTTTTCCCAGCCTCTGACTAAAGCTGTATACAAGTTCATGTCTCCAGAGTTTGATGAAGTTGTTTACATGATGGTGTTTTAGTGAAGAGTTTAATGAGCTCCATGGAGGATGAAATAAACTCACTGCACAGTCTCAAACAGTTCACTCTCTGAATTCTGGAGATGAGCTGTAACGTCAAGTATCTGTAAAAGAAAAAGACCTTCCAGTCTAGGTTACATGTTAAACCAGTCTTCAGAGCAATAGTTCTGCTCTCAGATGTGACTACTGTGGCAGTTATATAAGCTTCCTCTTATTCATAAAGTTAATCAATGGAGGATGAATTAAATGTAACCTATATAACAGTTGATGGATATGTGGAAGTGGGCAAATACAGATATCTGTATTTTGTGGTTGTTTTTACAGCATATATTCTAATCATCTGCAGTAACTCTACTATTGTGTGTCTCATCTGGATTCACAAAAACCTCCATGAGCCTATGTACATTTTCATTGCAGCCTTGTTACTGAACTCTGTTCTCTTCAGCACTGTTGTCTACCCAAAGCTGCTGATTGACTTTTTGTCTGAGAAACAGGTCATATCATATTCAGCCTGTTTGTTTCAGTTTCATATCTTTTACTCTTTAGGTGGTTCAGAGTTTTTACTGTTGGCAGCCATGGCTTATGACAGGTATGTGTCCATATGTAAACCTCTGCAGTATCCAACTATCATGAGAAAAACCACAGTGAGTGTTTTCTTAGTTTTAGCTTGGATTCTGCCTGCATGTCAGGTTGCAGTACCAGCTGAATTTAATGCTTATAAAAAACTCTGCAGCTTTACTTTGAATGGAGTGTATTGTAACAATAGAATTTACGAACTTCAATGCACTGTCTCAACAGGGCAAATTATACATGATGTGGTTGTTTTGTTAAATGTTGCACTTCTCCCTGTGCTCTTCATACTTTTTACATACACCAGGATACTTATAATATGCTATCGAAGTAGTGGAGATGTGAGGAAACAAGCTGTACAGACTTGTTTACCTCACCTGATTGTTTTGATCAACTATTCCTGTTTGTGTGCATATGATGTTATTATTATTTATTTGGAATCACATTTTCCTAAAGTTGTACATTTAATAATGTCTATACAAATAGTAATGTATCATCCTCTCTTTAATCCAATAATGTTTGGACTGAAAATGAGAGAAATTTATAAACACCTCAAGAAGTTGTTCTTCTAGCCAGAATTAAAATTTGTTACACAGAATGAATTTTCAGTTCACATTTAATTATATATGCAAAACACCTAAAGACTAGAGATTCTTTAATTACACAACAGTACCTTATCACAAGTAATACCATTCATATTCTATATTGTATAATAATGTTCTTTGATTAAACAGTCATAAAATGATCTGTTGCCCTGGCTTAAGGTTTTAAGTTGTAACAACCTTGAACACAGGATCATGTGTCTGTTTTTTATTTTACTGTTTTTGTTACGTTTTGCGTCGCTCGGCCTCATGGCTTTGTTTCTGTTTACCTTGTCTCTCCTCCCTGCTCTGTCACCGTGGTCAGTCATCATTTCACTCACCCGTTGCTCATTATCTCCCAGTCCCATCACATACATATACACTTTGTCTTCTGCTGATTTGCTGCTGGTTCATACCGATGACAGACGAGGACGTTCACACCTCGGTCTTTGCCTAGCTTATGCTGTTTGCTACCGGTCTTCTACGCTGTTTCACTCCGTGTTTTCTCCATGTTTCCCGGTTTGTTTGTTTTTTCTCATATGTTCTGCTCTAAGTATTTAGGTTTGGTTTGAGCACTCACCGCCTCTGTGTTTGCAGTGCGCTACTTCTCTGTGTAGCTGCCGGCTCTCCTGCTCATCTTCCAGTTCCTGTGTCCCTCCTGCTGCCGGCTCTCCCGTTCGTCTTCCGGTTCCTGTGTGTCCCTCCTGCTGCCGGCTCTCGCGGCCGGTTCCTGTGTGTCCCTCCGGCTCTCCTGCTCATCTTCCAGTTCCTGTGTCCCTCCTGCTGCCGGCTCTCCTGTTTGTCTTCCGGTTCCTGTGTGTCCCTCCTTACACTTGGAAACAAATTAAAGTGACAGCTTTTAAACAGAATATTAAATATGCTGAAAGATCCTACTTCATCCCACTCACGCTTCCCTCAGTGTTAAAGGTCACTAAACAGCTACCTCTAGATGGAAACTCCCACTTGAGTAAGACTTGTTATCTTTGATCTCCAGGCTGTTAATTTCAAAATTGGGCAGCAGCACAGCCAGTTAACTGTTGACACACCCAAACACACACATAAAGCAGCAGAAAGCTTGTTTTGTGGTTTAATCAGTAAAGTGCTTTCTTTAGTTCCCCCTCCTCTAGTCTGTGTCCTGCTATTGGGGTCCACACCATACACATGCCGTTCGGTCGTAACAGTTTTAGTTTCTCATTTAAAAATGCATGGAATTCATGCTATTGTAGTGGTAAAAGCAAACTTAATATAGTTAATAGTTATTAGCATAGTTGATAGGCCAATGTTAAGTATAATATGTGGTATGGTCAGAGATGAACTCTCTGCTCTATTGTGAGGGCCTCTGCAAGAACATTGGGCATCAGGCTTCCTGTTTTTCAGTACAGGCTGCAGGGGGTTCCCAAAATAGAGAAGTGCAACTAGGGTGGGGGCCCGATGGACGTCAAGACCTGGACAATTGCAGGAAGCTGGGAAATAGCCATATAGTCAGCTGCAGAGCTGATCAGGCGGAGAGAGTGTGAGTGTATGTGAGGACCTGAGAAGACTGACCTGACAAAACTCCAACCTCTGCAGAGGCCCAAATCAAGGTGGTCCTGTGTCTCGCCCTCTGAAACCTTTATTACAATATACAGTATTGTACAATAAATGATGATTGGCACTGCAGTGATTCTCCCTGTGAATTAATTCTATACATGACAGATTGGCGTTGTCGACTCAGTAGGAGCGAATCAGCGAGGTCCGGTGCCTGGCAGTGGCTTCGTGGGCGCAGAGCCGGCTTTTCACAAGTGGCCACTGAAAAAGGGTAAGTTTCCCTTTTCATATATTGAATGGCTCTCTCTCTGCCTGTGAAGCGCTGTGTTGAGTGCCGGTAGGTTTGTTTTAAGCCTAAACGTAACTCCTGATTGGCTCTCCTTCAAGTACCTGCGTGCATGAGAAAAACTAATTAAATAAATAAAGGGGGAGAGAAAAAAGAAAAGAGGGCTGGAGATAGAATCGCCAGTACTGACTTTGACGCTGTGTATATATATATATATGTGTGTGTGTATGTATATGACTTATCAACACTGACTAATTAGATGACTGTGTGATTGTGTTGGGTGTGGCTGTTGTGGTCTTGTGTGTGAGAGAAATACAGCTGATTGGGTTGGAAAATTTATGAGATGTCAGACCAGATTAAAAAAGCTAAATTATGAGCCTGTGAATATGTATAAGTGTCTGGATTTGGGTGAAACAAAAAGTAATTGTGTGTTACGGCTGTTGTGCAAGGGTGGTTCTGCTAGTGGGTCTACAGAGGGGATTGAAGCTCATATGGCAGTCACACGATTGAAAAAGCTAAATTACTGATGTTAAGTTGACTGGTAAATTTATTATAAGTGTAAGAAGTTTCTGTAGAAAGCAGACGACTTGCGACCCCGCAGTTCCGATTGGAAAGGCCAAATTACTTAGTTTAACTGCGAGGGGGTAAATGACGCCAGTTCTCGCCGGA
>NW_018128405.1:106419-113194 GCF_001952655.1 Monopterus albus
CGACTCTGAAAACCCATCTTTTTAGACAGGCCTTTGGTATTTAGCTCGTCTTAATCTTAACTCGTTTTTAACTCGTTCCCTGTTGTTTTATGCTGTTTCTTATTCTGATAGGGATGTCTTTTATTTTGGAGTTTTTAATACTTTGTAGTTTGTTTTGTATAGGTTTTTGTTTTAGTATTGTCTTGTATTAGTGTCCTTTTGTGAAGCACTTTGGGCTCCTGCCGAGTTGTAAAGTGCTATATAAATAAACTTTTATTATTATTATTATAAAATCTGAATAGGTGGATAGGTGAGGACGTGACATGTCCTGTGTTCAGGTGTAGTATCACTTCGGTGTTTTCACTCCAGGCCAACATTAAAAAGAGTGGACAGTGTGTTAGCACAAACGCTCGCACAGAGAATCGAGTGAGTGATAGAGAGGTGGACCCTGGTAGCCGACTTTAGTGCAAGCAGTGATTTATTTATGTACATTGGAGTAGAGTGATAAACAACAAGCAGGTAAATGATAACTGAATTGGGGGGGAAACCGGGTGTCGACCAACAGCAGGAGTTCATGAGTGATAAGCAGGAGTGTGGTGGGCCGAGCTGCGTCGCGGGTCACTCCTGAGCTGGCCGATGAAGTGATGGTAGATGCTGGAAGACACACAGACAGAGAGGGGTTGATATGGGGGAAACTTGGTGACTGTGCATCGACCTGTCTGGGAAGGTGGAGTGGAGCCAAGGTCCGGAGGAAACAGGCAGTCCAAGCAGACAGAGATAACAAGAAAAAACAAACACTGGAATACCAAAGCAAAACAACAAACGAGTAAGTACTATGCAGAGAGACAAGGTGTAGGCTTAGAACGTGAACAAACTAGCAAGTGAGAGAGAGATGAGCTGGGTATAAATAAGGGCAGACTATGGAGTGCAAATGGTGCTAATCATGGGAGTGAGGAGCCGGTATCCTTACACAACTAGTACAAATAATATCTATATATGAACTACATACTGTCCTATTACATATTACCTCTGGAACCTTGTTTATTTTTAACCACTACAGTACACTGCTCACTTTTGGCTCCCCTGCCAATTCCCAAACCTAGTTAACGGGTCATCTCCAGATCAGGATGACCCAATGGGTTAAACAAGCAGGCCATGAACCCAAAATGTTCTTGCTTCAACAGACACAAACTATTTACACAGTGAGCTGACATAGTACAGAGGGCTTGCAGAAATTAGTTTTTAACTGATTACTGCATATAGTAACTACAGGTAATCTACACACTCTCACTGTACATATTGTATATTAACTGTAGCTTGTTTGTTGTAACCACTACACTACATCAACCCAGAGTTTTCAAGTAACAAGGAGGCATTTAACACAAACAATTCAACATCTAAAAATCTCTGTTTTTACGCAAAACTAGATCACAGGATGCTTTCAAAACAATCCTTTGAAAAGTTTTGTTTACCACTTTATCAATTTCATACAAAGCATGGGGGAAAACAATGACATCAAAAACTGAAGGAAAAAAAAAATCTTTATAATCAAAGGAGGATGATGCTACAACTGGATGTTAACATCAGTAATGTTTCCTGTTTACAGTGAACTTACTGGCACTGACATTTTTTCTCAGATGAGTTAAAAATGCTTTGTGATAAACTGAGCAGTGAGACTGTCAGGGCTGGACATATGGTGCTTTGGTTTCCTTTGGACCTGTGTGTGCACGTGGCTGCTCTGTGTAACAGCCAAACACGATAAAGGTTCAGCACAGCCTCAGTGTGGATTAGATCAGGGAGGAGGCTGCACATCTCTCTAAGGTCTCATGGTCCATGAACTGACACAGACGCTTTACTCGGTGATACTGTAAATTTTTGGACAGATCACAGGACTGTAGTCATAAATCACAAAGTGATGTTGACTCTAAAGATGTTGAAACAAGTTCATACATGTGTTGTGATTTATTTCCTGTTGATTTTAGGATTATCTCAGTGAATTGTGGGGAAGTTTGTCAGTTGTGTAAAAGAGCATGTAGGAATTAGATGTTGAGTGACTGCCGGTATTTACATAGGTGAGCATTTATAAATACCAAACATTCTTTAGTGTTTTTACTCCAATGCTCCTCAGGACATTGAACAATCCTGATGAGATTTTTCACACTTTACATGCATGAATACAGACACGTATCATATGTCTTGTTGAAATATTTAAAATTTTGGACATTTTTATGTCTCATCCCGTTTTCTTCCCATCTCCCATTTCTCCATTGCTGTGACTTGTCCTGTTGCAGCTGTGCTGCTGTGCAGATATGATGAGCAACAACAGCCTGATTCCCTCCTATTTTCAGTTCACTGTGTTTGCAGACTATGGGCCCCTCAGATATCTTTTCTTCAGTCTCTCTCTGTTGATCTATGTGACTATAATCTCTGCTAATCTTGTCATTGTTCTGTCAGTCTGCCTGGAGACCTCTCTGCATCAGCCCATGTATGTTTTCATCTGCTCTCTGTGTTTAAACTCTCTGTACGGCTCGACCGGCTTCTTCCCCAGGTTCCTGATGGACCTTCTGTCTGACACTCATTTCATCTCACATCCACTCTGTTTCATTGAGATGTACATTACCACCACATATGCATCACATGAAGTGACTCTCCTCACTGTCATGGCCTATGACAGGTTTGTTGCTATTTGCCAGCCTTTACACTATCACAGTAAAATGACATTTAGGACGGTGCTGCTGCTTTTGATTCTCGCTGTGCTGCACCCTGTATGGGTTTTGGGCTGCTTTTTCTATCTGATCAGCAGTTTGCCTTTGTGTGGAAACAAAATGTACAGGGTTTATTGTGCCAGCTTCTCTGTTGTGGAGCTCTCCTGTGTGGACACAACTGTGATCCGTATATTAAGTACGTTTCTTGCTGTGATAACAATCTTGATCCCCTTGATCTTTGTCCTGTACACCTACCTGCGCATTCTGCTTGTCTGCAGGAGAAGTTCATCTGAATTCAGAGGAAAGGCCTTACAGACCTGCCTGCCCCACATAGTGACCTTTGGGAACTACTGCATCTCTCTGTTCTGTGGACAGTATAAGATTGATGAGGGAAATACATTTGTCATCATTGTTTTATCTCTGGAATTTCTGCTCATTCCTCCCATCATTAACCCTCTGGTTTATGGCCTGAATCTGCCTCAGATCAGAGGAGTGATTTTTAGTTATGTGAAGATTCACTAAATAATTCCTGAAGAGGTCCAACATGCACAGATAACAGCTAATGAAGCTTTGCATCTCTATTAGTCACAGTGTTAGTTGAATATTTTAACCTGTGTGTGTCTATAGTCCAAATTAGTTTTCTTTTAAAATATATATGGATGAAGAAGATGGAGAAAACCTAACCAAATAACCTTGTACAGCAAGAAATGTAATACTCACATTAATGATCAACTATGCCCAAGCTGAAAAGGAATGTATAGACAATTTCTCAGCTCATAAACTCCATCTATCGTCTGTCCCACAGTCCATCTGAACTGGTAATTCTTGTCTGTGTGTCACATTTTTCTGATAATTTGTTTAAACTGCCATGGCTCTGCCTGTCTGAAGATAAATAGTAGTTGGGTTCTTAATTATTATTATGTTGTAAGAAATTCTCATTGAAACAGTGCTACTTATAAATGTTGGTAAGAGATTGTAAGGGGCTTGTTTATTTTTCATTTATAATCTGGTTTTATACGTCTTTAAATTACTGTCCGACAGTGCAATGTCAGGAACGTAATTAAAACTGTGATAGCTTTTAAACACAAGCAATGGTTCAGTGCTTCAAGGACTCAATCTGTGTCATGGTTCACTTAGTTCATGTTTCATCACTTTAGCTTCTGTGGTCAGCACTTTCTAACCTCTGTCAGTCTAATCCTGGCCCCTTGCACCACTGTGAGCCCTGCTTCCCACCAGATCAGTCACCTGACAGTCATTTACCTTCCCTTCTGCTCACCTTCACCTCGTCTAGTGATGGGAATAGTGGCTCTTTGAATGGAGTCCGATATTAGAGCTCTGTTCCTATGATAGAGCCATTCAAAAAAAACTCATCTATGGGGGTTAGTTTATTTCTTTACTCTGCAGTTAAAGGAAACATAATTGAGAGCAAAACATTGGTACTGAAATCAAAATAAGTTTCCTTGCAATCAAAGAAAGTTTGGGATGTCAAATATAAACTGACTAAAATCACAACTATTTTCATTTTCTGATTCTGTATTTCCATAAGTGGGGTAAAACTATGGAATAATTTAAGTGTGGACATAAAAAACAGTAAGAGAATTGATGAGTTTAAACATAAATATAAAGGTATGTGTCAATCAAGATATATGCAAGAACAGGTTTAACGATTAATCAGGTGTAACATTGTGGGTGTGGTGTATGAATGTTAACACTATGTAATATTGTAATATTTCTACTTGTGTGATGTAGAAGATAATTATCAAAGTATGTAATTATGTAAGAATGTTAACAGTCTGTAATATTTTTTAGTATATCACTAGCGTGGTGTAGAACAAAATTATCTATGTAGAAATACTGCTTGCAAACCAATGATGGTAAGATGATGTCATGGGGTAGGACTGGATAAGTCTAACTTCTTCCTACTCCGTTCAAGCATGTACTAGGTATAAGCAAATTGATAATGCATTTGTGGATATGTGTGAAATTATGTGTGTTGACATATTGACTGTCGTTACATGTTTGAAAGAATAAATCAAAAATTTTAAACAAAAACAAATTATATATATAAAGTGTTAAATTATATACTGTACTATTATATAACATTAAAACGACTTATAAACTCATATCAAATAAAGATACAGAATCAGAATCAGCTTTATTGGCCATGTCTGTTGGACACACAAGGAATTTGACTCTGGTACATCAGCTCTCAATGTGCATGTACATATCCCCATGCAAGGGGCAAGTAGACCGAAAAACAACATAAGGCTGAAACCCAGTGTAACAGATTGTTTAGTGTTACGTCTCCCCAGTGTGAATGTGCTGGTGCTTTGTTTATGTGTGTAGTATACCTTATGTCCTTTTGTCCTTTGGGGCTTGCCATTACTTGGCAAAAAGGGGACATGGGGAGAGAGAGATGGGAGTGCCAGTATTTGGAGTGAAGAGTGTGAATAAAGTAATGAAGAAGTTCAGACCTGAAGCTTTGTCGTTTTATTATTTTATACACATGTCTAGTTGAGCCTACGTAAATACTCGGCTACATTGGTGGCAGCGGTTTGTTTTTTGTTTGTTCGTAGCGACGTGGTTCAGTGTCTGTCGACTGTTTAATTAGTTAGCTAGTGTTCCAAGTTTAGTGTTAGCTCAGGTTAGTGCACGACCAACATGTATGTGGTGATGTGGTGCAAATCTGAGGAGGACCGAGGGGGAATTAACCAGCATGTGAAAATAGACTTACCGGCGTCGTTCTCTGGTGACGGGAGGCAGAGTTTTCTGCTCTGGGCCCGGCAGTTCGAAGTAGCGGTCGGAGCACTCTCGGAGATTGATGGTGCTGTGTCTTGCAACTATGAACTGGCGCAAATTCTGCCAACGCGTCTCAGCTACGTGGCATTTCGATTGTGGGACAGCTTTTCTCGCGCTGTTCAGGTGGACTATACCGCAACGAAAGACAGACTGAAGGAGGCATTTGGAGGGCAACAGCTCATGGATCGCTTCAGGGCTAACCTAGCGGCTCATCCTCAGGCCTCTGGGGAAAGTTTGGAAGTGTATGCAGCGGAGATCACCCGGCTGGTGAGCGAGGCTTTCCCGGAATATTGTAACAACGCCCTGAGAGAGGAAAAGTTTCATCAATTCGTTGCTGGTTTGAATCTGGCGCTCAGAGCTAAATGCAAGGAGCATGGAGCAACGGATTTGGAGGAAGCAGTGTTGATTGCTGGACGTTGTGAGAACGCTGGCTATACTGGGAGGTATGATTACATGACTGCTAGCGCTTCTGGGACTGCTGGTGTTGGAGCTGGATCTGCCATTTACTCGGTGGGTGACGATAGCGGATTGTATAAAGCTGTGGATCTGTTGGTTGCGGAAATGAAGGACATGCAAATGGAATTGAGAAGCTTGAGTGATGAGAACAACATGTTAAAAAGCAGAGGGAGTCCCAGAGCTATGGATGAGTGGGACGGCTGTCACTCCTGGGCGTGTCAGTGTACTTGTGGGGCTCGTGGATGCCAATCACACACCTTTGAATGTACTCAGAGGGGCCGCTCACCTGTGAGACAATCAGTCCTACACTCTGACAAGCGGGCTTCGGGTATGGATAGGCGCAGTCATAAGGACTCCTACACTTCTCTGTCCCCTGTGAGACGCAGCCCCAGCCCTGGTTCTTGCGGATGGAGTAACTGTGTGGATGATTCGAGGAAGAGGGGTGTACGTTTCATGTCACCTAGCAAGGAGGAGCGCCGCTTTCAGTGAGGAAACGGACTGTAGCTGATGTTGCAGTCCAAACACTAGCTGTTTCATCTCAGGACCCTCAGAATGTCAGTGCTGCAGAATCATCCAGCCTGATAGTGGCTCACACACTGGCTGGAATTCATAAGGGACTGACTAAAGCTCGGATTTTGAATCCTTCTGGACATGACATTTCACTGACCCGAGGGCTGCACCTGGGGGAGTTATACTCAGTGGACAAGTCTGATGTCCATTCATTCCATGCTCCAGCTGATGTGGCTGCGGTGTCTTCTACCACCCTCAGCGAGTTGGTGGTGCCGGTGCAAGTGTCTGCCTAATGCGGTCCAGGTTGCAAGTGACTTTGTTGGATA
>NW_018128406.1:0-402 GCF_001952655.1 Monopterus albus
AAAAGAGGAACGGAGAGTCCTTTCACATCTGTGGCCAGAGGCTCTGTCCGGTTGACCATCTGACTTCCAGGAGACCGAGGACTGCAAAGAGGCAGTACGGAGAGAGGGCACCCCTCTGGGGGTGCTCCCTCGCAGGCATCGGCCTGTGAAGAGGAAGATGCATGCCAACTAGTAATGGGAAGTTTGGCTCTTTTCAGAGAGTCGGCTCTTTTGGCTCAGCTCCCAAAAAAGAGCCGGCTCTTTTGACTCCTGAATGGCTCTTAATTTAGGATTTTTGTAGGCCTTTATTTTACCATAACTTTGCAAAAATTAATGGTTTGTGTGTTGAAAATCCTTTCATGTGCAGTGTTTTTATGAGAAGCCTTATAATTGCCTAATTTTGTGCATTTATTCTGTTACAAA
>NW_018128406.1:17962-26954 GCF_001952655.1 Monopterus albus
CCTACCAGCTGGGAGACGACCGCTCTTTCCACTGAACCACATTTGCCCCCTTTGCATATTGGTTTTAAAAATATCAGTAGCAATTTATTACTTGATTTCCAGAATTGGAATCAGAATCTGCTTTATTGGCCAGGTGTGTTGCACACACGAGGAATTTGACTCTGGTACATTGGCTCTCAATGTGTATGTACATATCTCCATGCAAGGGACAAATAAGCAGTAAACCAGCATAAGGCTGTGTAATATAACAAAATAAGCAGCATAGGCAACAAACAATGCAAAATAAACAGTATAATGGACAGTAAACAATGCAGAGTATTTAAAAATAGAGACCTGTACAGATCTATATAATCTGTACAATGTATATTTACAGGTATTGCACTGAGGAAAGGTATTGCACTGGGGGTTATTGTTTAGTCATACTGTCGTGGGTCACTTCAGTGGTTGAGTCAGCTCAAAGAGATTTTCTTTAACAGTGTAAAAGCCTCATTTCAGTCACTCCACACGGACTCTTTACAGTATGTTGGTCTGATGGGAACCAGGCTTCAGAATTTGAAGTGTAACCACATGTTTAATAGATTTTCTAAACCAGGGATAGAACAGGGCATATATTATAGGGTTTAGACAGGAGTTTAAATAGACCAGACATATTACAAATGCAGCAGATGAGGTGTTGAGCAAGCTAAGCTCACCTACAAGTGTGGTACAGAAATATGGGCAGATGCATAATAGAAACACAGCTATAACAACACCAAGAGTCCTGGCTGCTTTCAGCTCAGATTTCTTAGCACTGACTGAACTCTTAAGTGTGACAGCCGCAATGTGAGACCTCATGGCCCGGGCCTGAGACACAGCCACCACAAACACTCTCATGTACAGAACTATGATCAGTGAAATGGGAATGACAAAGCACAAAACAAAATTTCCATATTGTTCACTTAAGTTCAAGACTATCACACACTCCCCAACACAAGAATTATACCTGCCTGGTTGATTCAGGTTATCTTTAAGTAGAACATTAAAGCAAAAGAGAGAAAATAACCAACACACTGAAACACAGATTGTAACTTTTTTAGGAGTGACTTTGGTGGAGTAATGCAGAGGGTCACAAATGGCCACGTAGCGGTCAACTGATATCAACACCATGGCTCCTATTGAGGAAGAGGTAATAATGTAAGCTAAAACACAATACAACAAACACATAATGTCACCGAGGTACCAGCAGCCGTCTATGAGTATAATTTGAAATACCAGGAGGAAGCTGACAAAGAAATCTGACACAGCCAGAGAGAGGATGAGGAGGTTGGTGGGGGTGTGGAGCTGCCTGGAGAGGACAGACAGTAACATACTTATCATTAATTGTCATATCAATTATCATTTCAAAATAATAAAAACTATATCAACTGACAAATTCAAAAACATTAAAAATATTTCTTTCACAATCATTTAGTTTTATACAACTACATTTTCATAAAGTGGTTAAATATGTGAGTACAGAAAAAATGTGTTGCATTCACAGTCATTTAGTTACTGTATGTACAGCTATAGTATCATGAAGTGATTAAATGTGTGAGTACTTGAAGTGGGAGATGGAGATGATGACCAGCAGGTTGAGAGCTGCAGTGAGCAGAGAGATGGACGACAGTACAATATAAATAAACACAGTGTCAGAGAGACTATGCTTTGGCTTCACACAGGAGGTGTTGAGTTGTGGAAAGCAGAGTTCAACTTCCTGCATCATCATAAAGAGGAGGAGAAGACAAACTGCTGAGCTCTGGCAGCTCTCTGACCTAAGCTGGCTCTGATATAACTTTAATTGCTCTGTTTTCCCTCCTCTAAGATTCTCTCTTCAAAGTGAAAAGAGTCAAAGCCAATTACAATCTCAGAAAAGGGCAGAATCCAATACCAAGTGACAGTGTGGAGAGAAGAGTCCAAAAACAGGCAGAGGTCCAGAAACAAGAGTATGGGCAAAGCTTACATGTCCAGAAATGGCTAAGACAGGTGGGAAAAAAACAAAAAGGCTCTGGGTGTGAACCTTCCAGCTGACTGGGCTTTTGTGGTGGTTGGGTTTGGATAGTGTTTCAACAGTCACATATGGGTATATTGTGATGTCCAAGTGTAAATTTGGCCATATAGTATAAGATTGCCACAGATGGCCTTGCTGAAGAAATCACATTAGAGTATAACAACATACACAAAAATGTGCACACCCCATGTGCAACATAAATAATATCTTGACATATTTAAACCTGCATCATCTTACAATAATTTTACTAAGCTGAAGTGTGTGTGTAGCTCTTCTAACATGACAAAGGTAGAAAAAGCATAGAATTATAATATTAATATGTATAACTGGGAAAAAAGTGCAAGTCATATAATCTTCCAAAACATTTATCCTTTTTATCGATTATGTAATGGCATAAAAGAAAACAAAGCAGCCTGTGCTTTATAAAGGCCAGAATTTCTGTGGCTGCTCTTATTAAAAAGAGTAGTTTTGATTTGCTGGTTTCCAAGAAAACACATAAGCAGTGTTGGGGAGTAACTAGTTACTTTGATTAAATTACAAAATAAATGTAACTATAATCATTTATAGTTACTAAGATGAACATAATTCACTTACAGCTTCTGATTAAAATGTTAGTGATTACAAAGCGGTTACATGTGAATATATTCTTTCCAATATAAATCTGATATATATTTGTCATTTGCCATTTGCACCTTTTCACCTTGCAGAATGCTTACTTTTGGCATCTTTCCATACAATGTGGGTCAGCAAAACCTGGGAAAAATAACATCATCAAGGGTACACTGGCTTACAAGGAGCTGCCACAAAATGCACCCAGATGCTGTTTCCTGTGTCCCAGCTTTAAAAAATTTTAGCAGTCTAAATACAGCACTGTAATAGTGAGTTGTAAAACACAGAAATGAGTTAACATCTTTGCTCTTCCGTTTCCCTCACCCTGATGTCTATGGGTTTTTGGTTAAACACCTGAAATAAGGTCTGTGGTTAACACAAGGCCAGTACATTTTCACGTTTTGCTTCTCAACATAAAACATTTTAGAAAATATCCCACTCCTGATTTTTTATGCATTTACATGTCTTTAAAAAGGTGGCTGCTAACAAGTGGCTAAATGAGACTACAGAGACTTTCTGGGGTATTAAACATCATGGCCAAACACAGAGACTCACTAGCTCACCTTCATCGGGTCATGCCAAGAGGAAACTATTTTGTAGAGGAGGTAAGCACTAAAAATCAAATTATAAGTTGGAAGCCATGGTGGTTACACTGAGGTCATGGGAATGTGGTGTATTTCGTTCATAGCCTAGCAATAGGGTCATGGGAATGTAGTGTATTTCGTTCATAGCCTAGCAATAGATTTTTACTTCTGTTGATCATATTTGGGTTCAAAAATCATAAAAGTGTTGTTGACCTGTGAAGATGATCTTGCTGAACAAAACATGCAAATGTCATAAACAATTGTTTGTCAGAGATCTTATTTTCTACAATAATCCAAAAGCCTGTAGAAAAATCTGTTCTAGTCTATTTGTTCCCCATGTACAAGGTGTGGAATGAATTTCACTTGGTGCAGGTGTCATGAAAGAACAGTATAATTTGTTAAATAAAAAAAAATCAAAAAATGAGAATATAAGTCATTAAGCTTAAAACCAAAACACAAGCTGAATGGAGAAAAATGCTATACTCAAATATACAGTAAAAGTTGATGAATCTGATGAAATTGGAGTCATACTGAATGTACATAAAATTAGCAAGGAATAAAGTTAGCGCAATTTAATGTGAGCAGCACAAAAATTAAGTGAAATAAACAAAATGAACACAGTCTGCTGGACTGTGGATATTTACATGATTTTACATGTCTGTTTTAACAGCACACCTATTTAAGTACTGCTCTAGAAACTCAGGGTGCAGGGTGGTTTGTGGCTGTGTTTTCTAGCCAGTGTTAGAAGAGGGGTGGGGGACCATCAGAATCAGAATCGTTATTGGCCAAGCATGATTAGAGAGACAAGCAATTTGACTCTGGTACAGAGGCTCTCAATGTACTTTGTAAGGCAACAATAGATAAAATAAGTAAATTAAAATAAACCAAAATAAAAGTGTGTATTCAAAATAAGAAATATGCAGTCAGTAGGACAAAGAATCAGTGTTGCCAACTTGGTGACTTTCTCGCTAAATCTGGCGACTTTCCAAATCCTCTTGGTGACTTTTTTGTCAAAAGTGACTAACGACAAATCTAGCAACTTTTTCTGGTGTTACTGGAGACTTTTCTGGTGTTTTGGAGACTGACGCGAAAGCACGTATCACTCTGCATTTACTGTCCTCAAAGAGCAGCGGGTGCTGCCGTGAGCCCTCCCCAGTCCCAAAACTCTCACAGTAGCCTCGCGTAGCAGTTCCAGCTGCAGTCAGAGCAGAGAGGAAACCCACAGGGCCCCGCGTCCAAACTGCTAATGAATCGCGCATGCGCAAAGCCGCCGCTGAGCCCGGATAAAAGAGGAGGGTGAATTGATTAAATTTGATATTCTAACATTTACCAATACAGGACAAAATTGATTTATGTAATGTGGCTCTAGACAAAGCATTAAAGTCCTGACGTTATTTTGAGAAGTGATGGCCTATTTAAATGGCAAAATATAAAACAAGCAAACCAAGAATCAACAGAAGAAAGTTCATTTGTAGAACTAAACATATTTAGGGTGTTTTTACTCACTTTTTGTCTTTCTCATGACGTTATTCCTCTCTCCTACAGCGTCCATTACAATTACATGCAAATGAAATTTTATGCAAATTAGGCTATGACGTTATTTAGCAAGTTTTAGGGCAGCCAATAGCTACTACCCATACTGAGGAGTTGGCAACACTGCAAAGAAAGGGCAAAATAGGAGAGTAAATAGGAGAAAGGTGTGAGAGGTCTGCAGAGATCTTCTCTGCCCTCCTCTGGACCTGTAAGGAGTACAGATCTTCCATGGAGGGCAGGCTGGCAATGATGATTCTCGCTGCAGTCCTGGTTGTTCACTGGAGTCTGTTCCTGTCCTGTTTGGTTATGAGCCAAACTAGGCAGTGATGGATGAGCAGAGAACAGACTCAATGATTCCTCTCTAAAACTGTATCAGCTGTTCCTGGGGCAGGTTGAACTTCCTGAGCTGGCACAGGAAGTGCCCAGAGTGAGTTGTCTGATGTTTAGGAGCTCATTTCGGGTGACAGGTTGCAGAAAACTGATAAAATAAGTTAAAACAACACACTGGACATCACTCAACCCAGTGTTCCATGGACGTCTGTAATACTTGGCAGCTCTGCTGGATAAATGGGGCCTAGAATGAGCAGTCCAGTGAAAAGATAGTTACCTTTGATTATTTAGGCGTTTGCTTCGATGTCATATCATTTCAAGGTGAGACACTCAAACTTTGAGTGCATTTATACAGCCGATATGAGGCTCAGATAGTCTAGCCTACATCGCCACGATATAAAGAGGAGAAGAGAGAGAGTCGCAAAGAATTAAGTATAATAAATTTGACAAAGTATCAGCAACATTGCTGTTAAGTAAATTAATCCCATGTTATGATTGAACACAACAGTATTTGCATAAACACGTGTTGTAGAAAAGAAGCACATTACTATCACATTTGATTAAGAAACTGTGGCGGGTTTGCTTTGAAGATATTGATTATATTGGGGGGAGGGGGGCAGTATTTTATCAAATCTTTTATCTTGTGTATCTTGTTAAACCAAACAGGTTTGACTACAATGACAGTGCAGGCTGCAAGTGCAACCTTGATGCAACAAAAGCAAGAGCATCTGCGATCACCACAGCAAAAATGCTTAAACCTGTTACTTGAGTGAGCAAATACATGAAGGACAGCGCAAATTCGAATAAGGACAATGTCAGAGAGAGGACATGTTTGGTACCACTTCCTCCATCTTTAGAGAGACAGGAGGAGAGGAGAAGCTGCACAGGTTTCTGATAAAAGCTCTGTCATGTGACCTTTACAGCTCTTTTGTCTAGCATTCTTTATTACATAGAAACAAACGTTTCTCCTCTCTGCTGTTGTGTGATTATGTACTTATGTATAGCTGAAAAATGCCAAAGCCCATAATAGTTCAATAGATTTGCCTTTTATTGACTATATAATATCATAATAAAGGAAGATGAAGCATAGAGCATACCCCTGCAGCCCGGCCCATCATCACTCCACGGACAATAACTCCTACTACTGCTGGTCGACACCCGGTCATATTCATACCTTCACCTTGTATATATATTTGCACTGCTTTAACACTGTAAATAAATCACTACTTGCATCGAAGCCAGCCGCCTGGGTCTGCTAATTTCTCCACTCGCTCACATTTGCGTCGAACGTTCATAACAGATCCTCTGATTGACAGGAAGCAGTATAAGTCCACAAAATATCAAACTATTGCTTTTAAGCTTGGGATGAACCCTAAAACCAGTTGACACCTACAAAGACCAGACAAACCATACATAACAGGTACAAAACCAACCTGGTTAGATTTAGGTAAAGATCGTGGTTTGTTGTAAAAGAACCACTTAGTAAACTACTGGTTTGAAACAGGACACAATATTTCAGCAAAGAGGCAAAAGCAGAATAAAACTCTTCCCCTAGACCGTCACACTGATGAACACAACAGTATGACTGGAGAATAACCCTCAGTGCAATACCTGTAAAATATACCTCATACAGATTATACAGATTCGTACAGGTCTCTAGTTTTAAGTACTCTATTTTTATTTCTATTTATCTCATTTCAATGAGCATTCCTTTGTCTGTCTGCATTGTTTACTGTCTGTTTATACTGCTTATTTTGCATTGTTTGCACTGTTTGATGCTTGATAGTACTGCTTACTTTGTTATATTACACAGCCTTATGCTGGTTTACTGTTTACTTGCCCCTTGCATGGGGATATGTACCTACACATTGAGAGCTGATGTACCACAGTCAAATTCCTCGTGTGTCCAACACACCTGGCCAATAAAGCTGTTTCTGATTCTGATTCTTTTAAGGTTGCAAGGTGCCCAGACGTTAGATGTTTCCTTATATCGACTGGAAAGACATTAAAAAGAATGGTATTGATCCTCTGATTGACAGGAAGCAGTATAAGTCCACAAAATGTCAAACTATTGCGTTAACCCTTCTGCCCTCCTCAATTGTATTACCCTCCTAACATCCATGTGGCCAAAAATGTACACATACAAAAATATACACACTTTCAGAGGAAAGGTCACACACTCCCACACCCACATACACACCTGCACACACACACAAAAAATTCTTGGGGCCCCCTGGTAGTCACATGGCTCCATAATATGACAAGGCAAAAACACAAGAATTTCATGCATCAGTCTACAATGGGAAAAAGGCTGAATCTGGTGAAATACAATAAAAATGTCAAATACCACTACTTTTCTTCAAAATGAAATGCTACCATTAGAGAATGCATGGTTTTATACTGTAATGACAGTGAGATGAAAAAATGTGGTTTCAGTGGAAGTCAGTGGGGCATTTTTGGCCACGAAGGTGTCAGGAAGGACGATCTGGCACTATATAAAAATACTAATGCAATCAAATCAATTTTGTTGCTAATCTTTGGCAGGCAAAATATTGATGTATGATAATTTTATAATAATTTTTGTACATGTACATTTTTGGCCACAAGGGTGTTAGGAGGGTACAAAATGCATAAAAAGAGTATAAATGACATTTAAGAGTAAACAGCACTGGATTTCAAAAATATTACTAAAAAGAAACTTTCCTTCCAAATTTCATGTCATAAAGCTGCAACACAGCTAAAATAATCGTCAAACAAAAAAATAAATAAAATTGACAAAAATGGACATTTTTGTCCACAAAATGTCAAACTATTGCTTTAAGCTTAGGATGAACCATAAAACCAGTTGACACCTACAAAGAGCAGACAAACCATACATAACAGGTACAAAACCAACCTGGTTAGGTTTAGGTAAAAATTGTGGTTTGTTGTAAAAGAACCACTTAGTAAACTACTAGTTTGAAACAGGACACAATATTTCAGCAAAAGCAGAATAAAACTTGCTAATAACAGAAAAGCTCTGCCAATGAAGTGCTTTTGGGATTTTGATATTTATAGCAGAACTCAACAGGATCATGGTAGGACTGTGAACAATGCCAGCCTCCCTCTGGAAGTTGATATGCATTTGATAAAACTTGGTGGATCAGCATCATGTCTGTTATCTGTAAATTATTAAGGAAGGAAATGCACATAACTTTCATGATTCAAGGATTCAGCTGATCAGATCATTTTTACAGTAAATGGCATGTCTGATGCAATGGTAATCAAATTATTTAAACCTCCCCAGTGGATCAAATCATCTGCAGTTCTGCAGAAATCATTTCCATCATCCCATAGGACACAAAAATATAAACCTAAAACTAGACCAAACAATGTTTTGTAAGGCTGAGGGGTGGTCAGTGTGGCTGTTGATTCCAGGGGACAAAGCAACACAAAAGAGTTAATTCACAGCATCTCTCAGTAGCATATCTGTTTAAAAAATATCAGTAGCACTTTTTTATTTGGCCTGATTTCTGGGTCATGTAAATGGTCAACTCAGCATTACAGCAGTGACTCTTTACAGCAGTGGTTCTCAAAGTGTGGGGCGCGCCCCACTAGTGGGGAATAAAGACATGACAGGTGGGGCGCAATGAACGGAAAAAATTAGAAATGGGTCATTAATACAAGTAAATTAAAATAACATCAGTTTGGGGCCCAGGAGATAAAGTGGAACCATAGTGCTACAATAACGGTTAACCGTCGGCTTGTTAACTGCTGCGCAACAATATAAGGAAACGTTCACACAGAGGGCCAATAGTGTACATAGTGGGCATAATAACATAAATGGTGTTGGGCTCAACCAGTCCTGCATGTTCTTTTATGAAGAATGCTCGAAGTCAAATCTGTCTTCAAGATATTTATTACAATATTT
>NW_018128406.1:27120-30116 GCF_001952655.1 Monopterus albus
ACATTCAGGTCGTCTGCTAGTTGACGGTCCTCCACAGCAGGGGGGGATGGTTTTCTATAGCCAGTGATGGTTTTCAGGCTCCCCCACACAGACGAGGGGTCGTTGGCTGAAACCTGAGCTTTCAGCTTTTCAGAGTAGCTCCTCTTTGCTGGTCTGATCTCCCTTGTCAGTGTGTTCCTTGCCTGGCTGTACAAAGTCCTGTCCCCACACCTGTAAGCCTCCTCTTTGGCATGACAAAGCTGCTTGAGTCTTGCTGTTGTTATACCCCAGTTCTTTTACTGGACAGGTCTGAATGAAGACGGAGTCCGACTTGCTTCATTTTAGTGCTGATTTATTTTGAAAGCCACAATAAAAAGTTACAGAAACACAAACCCGGGTGGCTCCTGCTCCAGACAACTGCTGGCAGAAAGCAGTCCCTGGAAACACAGAGCCTATTTATAAGATTTTGGGCTAACCCCTTACACAGACAGCTGTAAAAACATTAGGAGTTGGAGACATTCCGACATCTCCTTCTCATATCTTATGCTCCACATGCATCAAGCACTAGTCATAACAAAATGAAGAATTCAGTGTGTGTGTATATGTTGTATGCGTCCTCTCACTTCTCCTCATTACCTGTCTATATATTATCACTGTTTGCACTGTAAATAAACCCCACTGCTTACACCGAAGTCAGCCATTTGGGTCCGTTATTTATTCCGCTCGCTCATCTGTGTGTCGAGCGATCGTAACAAGAGCAGACTTTGAATCTTACTAAACTGCATTGCTAACACATTAAAATCCAATAATTATCCAACTGATTTATTAATTTCTAACAGTATAAACGTTATAACAAAGAAAAATACAAGCAGGGATGTCCTTGAAGAGTTGAATAGATAGAGACCTCAATGGCTGAAAGTATGTTGGACTTATAAAGTGCCAAAAAAAGGGTGGAAGATCCCAGAATAATACAGGTGCAGCTCAATAAATTAGACTATTGTGGAAAAGTCAATTTATTTAGGTAATTCAACTCAAATAGTGAAACTCGTCTATTATATACATTCAGTACACACAGAATGAAGTAGTTTAAGATGTTGGGTCTTTTAATTGTGATGATTTTGCTCACATTTAACAAAAACCCGCCAATTCACTATCTCAATAAATTAGAATACCTCATAAGATTAAAAAAAAATTTTGTGAATTGTTGGCCTTCTGGAAAGTATGTTCTTTCAATGTATATGTACTCAATACCTGGCAGGGGCTCCCTTTGCTTTAATTATTGCCTCAATTCGATGTGGCATGGAGGTGATCGGTCTGTGGTATTGCTGAGGTGGTATGGAAACCCAGGTTTCTTTAACAGTGGCCTTCAGCTCATCTGCATTATTTTGTTTCTCAGTTCTCATTTTCCTCTTGACAATACCCCATAGATTCTCTATGGGGTTCAGGTCTGGTGAGTTTGCTGGCCAGTCAAGCACACCAACACCATAGCCATTTAACCAACTTTTGGTGTTTTTGGCAGTGTGGGCAGTCACCAAATCCTGCTGGAAAATGAAATCAGTATCTTTAAAAAGCTGGTCAGCAGAAGGAAGCATGAAGTGCTCTAAAATGTTTTGGTACAGGTGCAGTGACTGTGGTTTGCAAAAAACACAGTGGACCAACGCGAACAAATGACATTGCATGAGGTAGCTGTTCCTTATGCAGGAACTTAACACTGGACTTCAGGCAACTTGGGCTATGAGTTTCTCTACCCTTCCTCCAGACTCTAGGACCTTGGTTTCCAAATGAAATACAAAACTTGCTCTCATCTGAAAAGAGGACTTTGGACTGTTAGGTATTTTTTAGTCAGATAAAAATTGGTTAGATACTTGTTGTATTAGAAATGTTTAGTGGAGACAGGATGTCTAGTTTAATCGTTTAGTCATTGTCATGAGATTTTAGCAGGGTGTACGTGGGTAAGGATAACGAGATAGAAAAGTTTGATTGTCAGCAGGCAGGATGATTATTGTTACTATTATGATATGTTTAGCCGTAATCTTAATCATAATATTGTCCTAGGCTTAATGTCAGGTCATGTCCCTGAATGTCCTGTATGTTCTTAGATACACATCACTTAATCAACACTCACACACATTGATTGTCTCCATGTTTTGACTACTGCTACGGTCAGCTGTAAAGCTGGCATATCAGGTGACGCCACGGTTTGACGTGCCTGTGTAGAATGGGGTTAGCCCAAACCAGATATAATGTACAGGCCTGTTGGGTTCGGGGTCTTTCATTCTTCATCTGCCTGCGCGCAGTATTGGAGGTGGAAGATACCTGGACGTGTAATGTTAATTTTACCTGTGATCAAGAACCCCGCCCGTTTTTTTTTATCCACTTGGACCGCCTCGTCTCTCTGAGTGTCACTGGTTAAGCATAACTGGGACAAAATAGCTTTCAAGATGGTGCCGTGAGCCGTGAGCCAGCTGAACTCTTCAGAGGACCAGGTCCACTTTCCCGAGCAAATGGTCCCGATCCAACAGAGGCGTTCCTGTACCAGACTGAGCTGTAAATCTGACATGCAGTCCTGATTTCGACTGGTATCATTTCCTGGTCTTCAGTTGAGAGCGGTGCGGTCCCATACATCAACTAAGCCCGGGCAGAAACAAGGTAAGCGGAACCTTTGTCACACATAAACTCCGCACATTGAATTATTTCCAAATCAAAGTTGATGTGTGGAACGGCCACTCTTTGACGTTCCAAATTGGATCCAAAACAGTAAGGATAATGAAAACACATGTCTTATTGTCTGTGTTTTAACTGCTGTGTTGTGCTGGTGTGTTCATTTTGTCACATGTAGAGTTAACAAAGCACATAGACTCATTTTTGAGGGAGTCAATAAGTACTGTTGATTACAGAATTTGATACCAATAAAGAGACGTAAAACTCACGTTTTATAAGCGAGTTCCTGCTAATTCAGAGCAGTTGTCTCTAAATTGCCCATTTTCTTTTTCATTTTATTCCCCCTGAAAAGATCA
>NW_018128406.1:30267-31843 GCF_001952655.1 Monopterus albus
CCACAGTTTAACACAGTGTGTGGTGCTTTCTGCTACCTTGAAGGGTCCTTGCCACCGTGGTTCAAACCAGTGAAGTTTGTGCACCTTGCGGTAGACCCAGCTGTCCACAGCAGCTGAGGTAGGCTCCTCAGATTGGTTTCTGCGCAGGATTTCAACCACCTGTTCGGAGAGACTCATCACGGCGCTGTTCAGCTGTCTGACATATTCACTTATGTCAGCATGCTGCAAAAGAAGAGGTGTTGAATCTCTAGGCACAACAGTTAGAGGACAGGACATTTTTCTCCCTGTCAAGATTTCATGTGGGCTCACATTTAGTGATTTGGTTGGAGTGGACCTGAGGTTGACAATACACTTGGTAGAGCTTCAACCCAGTTAAGTTTCTTATCTGCGCAGACTTCTGCAAGGCCTTTTTTAATGGTTCTGTTTGCTCTCTCAACCAGCCCTTGTGAGGCTGCATGATAAACAGCTCCAAACTTATGTTTAATCCCAAACATCTGCTCAACCATGCGTAGATCTTCATTGGAGAAGTGTGTACCATTATCAGATCTGATTATTTCTGGTATACCAAACCGAGGGATTAATTCCCTTGTGAGCCATTTGATACAATATTCTAATCTATTGAGATGCATTTGTATACATTTATGACAATTTCACCAAAAACTGAAAACATTTTGAGCTTCATAAACACGGTTGTTTTAAGGTTGAAGTGCTGGATTGAAGTGCATGCAGGTGTATAAAGTGGCCCATGAGTGTACGGTCATATTTAAGGCAGTCTGAGACAAAATAACATCGCCTGTTAGCCAAACCTTGAGCTCCGTCGCTTGTTGAAGTTAAGCATCATATGCTTGGTGGCTGTCAATATTGCCATGACAATAATGTCTAACAGGAAAACGATGTTTAGCCTTACTCTTGGGGCAGGGCTCACGTTATGGCGACAGAATCGGATCATGGCCGTGGCCCATATTGACGCGCCCAGATTGGCGTATATGACACGGTATTGTGGGGGATTTCACATTCCACATTCCACTGACGCCTTCCAACTTCCACATTGAACGCATGGTGGTGCTGTACCCTGTGGCAATGTACTGGGCGTGCTGCGTTTAAAAGGAAGTGGGCGTTCCAGCGCTGGCGCGGGCAATTCTGGATTTGGAGCTGGAAGAAGAAGCACGTGTGTCAGGCTGAGGGGCGGCAGCTGGCTGAAATGGAGCGGCAGCACGCGGACAATTTGTGTGGCCTCTGTTTTCGAAGCTTATCCAAATTGAAGCAGCACCTAAGAGTGTCCCACACCATTCCAAATGCGCAGGAGTTTCTGCTTCTGGTGAAATATGGGACTGCACGGTAAGATTGGTTCAACGGTGGCGGTGTACCGGTTTGCTTTTCCCCGACTCTGGAGAACCAGATATTTGCATGACTTTGGTTGCTTTCATTTCCTACCACAGAACAACAGCCAAACTAGACTGTGCCATATGTGGGAAGAAAGCCCTTGTCCGCCTCGACAAACACCTCCATGACTCACACGGCATGGCCTCAGCGCAGCAGCAACAGCCGATGGGGAAGCAAGGCAAGAGGGCAGCCG
>NW_018128406.1:39047-44911 GCF_001952655.1 Monopterus albus
GCTGTCAAAGTGTCTAAAAAGCAGTGTTCCAGGGGTCACAAGAGGCAGAAAACTGTCAAAATGTGTAATAAAGTAGAGTACCAGGGCATACATAGCCAGAAATCTGTGAAAAAGTGAAAAAAAAAAAGTTATGGGAGAACCAGGAGGCATGACAGCTGTGAGTATGCCCAGAGAAGAGTGCCTGTCTGTGGGCTAAAGTGTGGCAGACACTGTGTGGAGCTGTCTCTGGTCCTGAAGTGTGGCACACACTGTGTGGAGGTGAGTTTTGGAGTACCAGGGGCACCGGCTCTATGGGAAAATAACACTGGAGTACCAGGGCCACGAGCTGTCAAAGTGTCTAAAAAGCAGTGTTCCAGGGGTGACCAGAGGCAGAAAATTGTCAAAATGATGAATAAAGCAGAGTATCAGGGCCTCCATAGCCAGAAATCTTAAAAAAAGTGAAAAAGAAAAATTGAGTAGAACCAGGAGGGTGACAGCTGTGAGCATGCCCGAAATGAATGCTTCCCTGTGGGCCTGAAGTGTGGCACACACTGGCAGAAAATTGTCAAAATGATGAATAAAGCAGAGTATCAGGGCCTCCATAGCCAGAAATCTTAAAAAAAGTGAAAAAGAAAAATTGAGTAGAACCAGGAGGGCGAAAGCTGTGCTGTGAGCATGCCCGAAATGAATGCTTCCCTGTGGGCCTGAAGTGTGGCACACACTGGGTCTGGGTGTGTGGAGGTGTAATTTTGGAGTACCAGGGGCACCGGCTCTATGGGAAAATAACACTGGAGTACCAGGGGCACCAGCTCTATGGGTAAATTGTATTGGAGTACCAGGGGTAAAGAAATTCTGAAATTTTTCTAAGTCTTTTCAACCAAAGAAGGTAAGCTTAACCAAAATTCTGGGCCCCTTCTTTGGTTAAACAGATTTTATGGGTAACTTGAATACACCATCTGCACGATTTCAGAAACCCGGTTTTTCTTTCCCACGGCCCCTGGTACTCCAGAATTGAAGCTCCAAAGCAGAGACCAGGACTCACCTCAGGCACGTTGCCCAGCTGAAGGTGATCTCCAAGCGGCCTTTATTACCCCAGTTTTTGCATCATAACTGTGATTTTTCACAGTTTTAAGATTTGAATTTCGCGCTCCTGGTACTCCAGTGTTAAAGCTCCAGAGCAGAGACCAGCTGCAAGTCCCCAGCAAAGGAGCACGATTTTGGGCCTCAATTATGGCAGTGTGTGGGCGGTTGTCTGCTTGTCTCCATCCCATCTGTGGAGCTCTCAGCAGTGCAGGAGAAGGGCGCGTAATGGAGCTGCATGTCCCCAGCAAAGCAGCCTGATTTTGGGCCTCAATTATGGCAGTGTGTGGGCGGTTGTCTGCTTGTCTCCATCCCATCTGTGGAGCTCTCAGCAGTGCAGGAGAAGGGCGCGTAATGGAGCTGCATGTCCCCAGCAAAGCAGCCTGATTTTGGGCCTCAATTATGGCAGTGTGTGGGCGGTTGTCTGCTTGTCTCCATCCCATCTGTGGAGCTCTCAGCAGTGCAGGAGAAGGGCGCGTAATGGAGCTGCATGTCCCCAGCAAAGCAGCCTGATTTTGGGCCTCAATTATGGCAGTGTGTGGGCGGTTGTCTGCTTGTCTCCATCCCATCTGTGGAGCTCTCAGCAGTGCAGGAGAAGGGCGCGTAATGGAGCTGCATGTCCCCAGCAAAGCAGCCTGATTTTGGGCCTCAATTATGGCAGTGTGTGGGCGGTTGTCTGCTTGTCTCCATCCCATCTGTGGAGCTCTCAGCAGTGCAGGAGAAGGGCGCGTAATGGAGCTGCATGTCCCCAGCAAAGCAGCCTGATTTTGGGCCTCAATTATGGCAGTGTGTGGGCGGTTGTCTGCTTGTCTGCATCCCAGCCGTGGAGCCTCCAGCACGGGCGTGATGTGTGAGGTTTCCTCTTATTCTTGGGCCAGGATTGCTGTAATGACCTCCAAATAAACTATATTCTGTGAAACTAACACTTTATTGATAAATATTGTCGTGGCTAGAGTGTGATGCCGACTAAATTATTTCAGACAAACCATCCCAATTTAAAGGATCATTTAATATTACAATTATTCTGAATAGAGTAGTAGTGAAACATAATCTGATAGGGAACAGAGAGCAGAGACTCTCCTCCTGCAATGTGATAGATAAAGTATTAAATAAGAAGATTGTCAAAAGCGTCAGTCAGTCTTGGTTACAAGGTCCAGTCAGTCAGTTGTTGTCACGAGGTACCGTCAGTCTCCCCCCAGCCGGGTCCCCAAAAAGCACACGGTTTGCTGTCCCAGTAGCATCCTGTCTCTCTCCCCTTCTTCTGCTCTAACCCAGCTTTTTATCTGCTCGCACTTACACAGCCCTCCATGGCCTAAGCCATGAAGATGCGGTCCCATGCCAGCTACCCACACACACCTTCTTCCAAGCATTGTCTAAGCTGTCCAGTACATGAACTTCTAGGTCGCATTGACCTAGCGCACATTTCCTTTTTCTAAACCTGAACAGAGCACACGAACAGTTCACATAAGACCCATAGGTTAAACAAGGGGGACCCAGCCCAAGATATTCTTGCTTGCGCAAGAAACAGATCAAGCTTCCGTAAACACTTAGCTCAGCCTTACATAAGTATTACAAATAATATCTATATATGAAGTACATACTGTTACCTCTGGAACCTTGTTTACTTTCTACAATATAAAAGAGAGACAAAGACTGTATAAAACAATGACGCTTTCTGCTTCTGCACATCTGTTCTGTACCTCTTGTAGTTATGTGCAATGTGGCCTCATGACAGGCAGTCAAAGGAAGGAGGATAATAAAGAAATATAGAAATATTTAATTAAAATAAAGAAAAAACTCTCCAGCCACTTCCCCTTCTGTTGGTCAGGGTAGTAACTCCCTGCACCATCACATGTATTAGCTGTTTTGTTTTGTCTTGATGTCTGGATGTTCTACTGTCTTAATGCCTGTTTAAGGTACTGATTAGGTCACATTGTACTTGTCACAAACCAGAAACCTAAATCAAAGACCAAACAATGTTTTGTAAGGCTGAGGGGAGGTCAGTGTGGCTGTTGATTCCAGAGGATAAAGCAACACAAAAGAGTAAGTGCACAGCATCTCTCAGTAGCATATTTGTTTAAAAAAATATCAGTAGCACTTTTTTATTTGGCCTGATTTCTGGGTCATGTAAATGGTCGACTCAGCATTAACAAGTTTACAGAGCTTTTCTTTAACAAAGTAAAGGCCTCATTTCAGTTCCTCCACACTGACTCGTTACAGCATGTTGCAGTCTGCACAGCTTCTGACTGTACCCTCATGGACCTGGGAAGATGACAAAAATTACCACTCCACCTTAGGGGACATGTGAATGTTCAAAGCATGAATTGGCTCCTTAGTGGACAGTGAATACAAATCCAGGTCAGTATTTCGTTATATGAAGCATTCCTCCCTTTCAGGAGGCAACGTCACTCCTCAAATGGACAGTGAACCCAAAAACCAAATAGCAGAATAAAACACACAATGGCAATGTCTATGTGTGCACATGTTAGTAAGTCAGCTGAGCTCAGTATCAAAGACTCCTTATTAATGGACAATCCAGAATTTCACTGTGTAGTGCAGAGGCCAAACTTACAAAAACCCAGGGACAGAGGCATGGATCATCAGAGGAGTAACAGAGGTCAGACAGACATGAGGTACAAGGAAGAATGGAGAGCTTCCACACCTGGCCAATGACTACAGAACAGATTAAATTGCCCGCAGTAACAAGCCATGAAGGACACTAATTGTCCATGTGCAAAAAGAGCCACAGCCAAAGATGAAAGGAGTCCAAGACAGTGCACTCCCCAGAAAACAGTGGGTGGTGGACATGACAAGTGTTAGATCAGGAGGCTGCATTATAGTACATAACTCTTAAATACTAAGGCCAGTCATTTTATATTTTAATAGTGTTTTCAGCAATGTCTCTACTCATGTCTGGCAGCTGTCAGTCCTGGATTAGCTTATCCATCTGTGCAATATATCTCCTTTGTTGTTGAAAAATGCTTAAAAATGTGGTTAACACTGTCACCTTACAGCAAAAAGACTCTGAGTTTGAACCTGCCAACTGACTGGGGCCTTTGTAGTGTTTGGGTATGGAGAGTGGTTCAACAGTCACATGTGGGTATATTGTGATATCCAGGTGTAAATTTGGCCATATAGCATAAGATTGCAACAAATGGCCTTGCTGAAGAAATCACATTATAGTATAACAATATCCACAAATTGTGCACACCTCTGCGCAACATAAATAATATCTTAACACATTTTTAAACCTGCACCATCTTAACTTTTGTAGCTCTTCTAACATTCTCCCCTACTTGGAATGCTTTAATACATTAATGCTTTTTTATTGATTGATTGATTGATTGATTTATTCTTTCAAACATGCAGAACAGAACAGAACAATGAACAAATGACAATAACACACATGATTACACATATCCAACCAATGCTAATTCAAAATCAGTTTGCTTACACCTATTACATGTTTGAATGGAGTAGGAAGAAGTCAAACTTATCCAGTCCTACCCCATGACATCATATTATACAAAATTTATGCAACATTGGCTGCAAGCAATATCACTACATAGATAAAGCAGATTGTTACTTATTCGTGCATATATCTTGTATAACACATACATTTATATTTATATTTAAACTCCTTAATTCTGGTACTATTTTTCATGTCCACAGTTAAGTTATTCCATAGTTTGACCCCACTTATAGAAATACAAAATCTTTTTTTGGTTGTTCGTATAGCATGAACTTTTAAATTTAAATGTCCCCTTAAGTTATACCCCCCTTCCCTTTCACCAAATAGCTTTTGGATTCCACCAGGCAATAAATTGTTCCTGGCCTTATACATAAACACAGCAGTCTTATACTCCACTAAATCAAAGAATTTTAGCAATTTAGACCGTATGAAAACTACATTTGTGTGATCCCTATACCCCATCTTGTGCACAACTCTTATCGCTCTCTTCTGTAATATGTACAATGGTTGAAGTGAACTCCTGTATGTATTTCCCCAGTTTTCAACACCATACTCCAAATATGGCAAAATCAATGAACAATACAAAATCCGCAATGCTTTAACGTCCAGCATATGTCTAACCCTTGCCAATATCGATATATTTTTAGCTATTTTATGCTGAACATGTCTAATATGAGATTTCCAGGATAATCTGTCATCAACCATTACCCCCAGAAATTTAATTTCATATACTCGTTCAATGTTGGCACCCCCAATTCTCAATTGAAGTTCATTATGTGGTCTACGGTTCCCAAATACCATATATTTAGTTTTCTCCAAATTCAAAGATAGTAAATTACTATCACACCATTTCTTTATCTTCACAAATTCCTCTGAAACCCTTACCGAGAGTTGCCGTAAGTTTTCATCAGATGCCCAAATGGTAGTATCATCAGCAAACAAAACCATTTTAACAGTTTCAGAAACCTTACATATATCATTGATGTATAATATAAACAGTTTAGGTCCCAAAACAGAGCCCTGAGGCACGCCACATACAATGTCCAGTTCGCTCGATTGGTATTCACCCAACCTCACAAATTGACGCCTCTGTGTCAAATAACTTCTGATCCATTGCCCAACCATTCCTCTGATCCCATATTTATCCAACTTATCCATTAATAGTTCATGATTAACTGTATCAAAAGCTTTTTTTAGGTCAATAAAAATCCCCATCGTATATTTTTTCTCATCCATAGCACTTGTAATGTCCTCCATCAGGTCAGTAATGGCCAAGGATGTCGATCTTTTCGACCTAAAACCAGATTGACAATCAGATAAGATGTTATGTTTA
>NW_018128406.1:47611-53288 GCF_001952655.1 Monopterus albus
GCTGCCTCCTGAATTCCAGCAAATATCAAGTTTTTCCGCTTGGTTTGTGCTTCCAAGTATTCCACTTTATCCGACATAACTTTCAGGAAATCACAGGCTTCATACAGTCCGTCTCTCGTAGCTTTGATCTGCGTTGACTGCTCATCCATGTTAACTTTGATCGCGTCGACCTCACGCTGGGTAAACTGCAAACTCGATTTTATTTCCTGTATCTCCCTGGTCATTTCGTCGAATCTCCTGTTGTTCGTGTCCATAATTATTTGCACAAATCCCTTGAAACTATCGCTGAGTTGATTAACCAGCGCAGTGAAAAGTCGTTTCTGCTCCGACAAGTCCGCAGCAAAATTCTCTTCAACTTCGCCTTCTTCAGCGGCTTCAGATCTATTTGCTCTTTTCCCTTTAGGAGCCATTTCAAGATGTAGACTTTTCCAAAACTTGAAGGTGTAGAAAATATGAAACAGGTATAAGAATCCCAGAACAGACAAGAGGAGCAGAAAAAAACGTCCGCTCTCGCTTGCAAACCCGGAAACTCCGGAAACTTTATGGATTATAAAATAACATAACAAAGGTAGAAAAAGCATGCATCATATCTAAGTTGTCCAGCTGTTTGGATGTATCATTATATGACTGGAAAGATATTTAAAAAAAACTGGTATTGATCATCTGATTGACAATAAATCCATATGAGCATATTTTCCAAAACAAACTATTACTTTAAGCTTGGGAGAAACTCTAAGTCTGACACCTACAAAGAGTAGACACCCCATAAATAAACTACAGTATATGTAAAAAGTCATGAAAACAACTTAGATGTATGGAGTGATTGTGGTCTTAAAATAAACACAAACTAAAGTAACAACTACTGGTTTATTGTGCTGGTCGGCTACTGGTTTGAAATGTGACACAAACAATATTTCAGCAAACATGAAAAAGAAGAACAAAACTTGTTAATAACAAAAAAGGTCTGCCAATTCAAAGCTTTTGGGATTTTGATATTTACAACAAAACTCTACAGGATCATCATCAAATTTTACAAAAACTGTCATCCTCCATCTTGGTTTCGCATGTGTGATACACTAGTAATTAAATTATTTAAATCTCCCCAGTGGATCAAATCCTCTCCAGTTCTGTAGAAATCATTTCCACCCGCCCATAGGACACAAAACCAGAGACCTAAAACCAAACCAAACATTGTTTTGTAAGGCTGAGGAAAGATCAGTGTGGCTGTTTGGTTATTGCAATCATGTGAACTACAAGAAAGTCATTCGATTCACATCACAGATAACTGACTCTAGAGTTTTGATAAAGACAGTGCAAAGACTAAAAGAACCAAAAACAAAGATTGTTGAGATGGCCTAAGTGTTGTTAGTTAACAGCTTCTCTGGGAAGCATATTGGATACCAGTAGCACTTTTTTTACTTGGCTTGATTTCCAGGTCATTTAAATGGTTGACTCAGCATTAACACACTCAAAGAGATTTTCTTTAACAGAGTAAAGGCCTCATTTCAGTCACTCCACACTGACTCTTTACAGTATGTTGGTCTGACTGGAACCAGGCTTCAGAATTTGAAGTGTAATAACAAGTTTGATAGATTTTCTGAACCAGGGATAGAACAGGGCATATATTATAGGGTTTAGACAGGAGTTAAAATAAACCAGACATATTACAAATCCAGCAGATGAGGTGTTGAGCAAGGTAAGCTCGCCTATAAGTGTGGTACAGAAATATGGGCAGATGCATAATAGAAACACAACTATAACAACACCAAGAGTCCTGGCTGCTTTCAGCTCAGATTTCTTAGCACTGACTGAACTCTTAAGTGTGACAGCTGCAATGTGAGACCTCATGGCACGAGCCTGAGACACAGCCACCACAAACACTCTCATATACAGAACTATGATCACTGTAATGGGAATGATAAAGGTTGAAATAAGATCTGTAAGTCGCTCTGTTAAGTTCAAGACTATCACACACTCCCCAATACAAGAATTATATCTGCCTGGTTGATTCAGGTTATCTTTAATTTGCACAATGAGGTAGAAGAGAGAAATGAACCAACACACTGAAACACAGATTTGAACTCTTTCAGAAGTGACTTTGGTGGAGTAATGCAGAGGGTCACAAATGGCCACATAGCGGTCAACTGATATGAGCACCATGGTTCCTACTGAGGAAAAGCTAATAATGTAAGATAAAACACAGTACAACAAACACATAGTGTCACCGAGGTACCAGCAGCCGTCTATGAGCATAATTTGAAACATCAGGAGGAAGCTGACAAAGAAATCTGATATAGCCAGAGACAGGATGAGGAGGTTGGTGGGGCTGTGGAGCTGCCTGGAGAGGACAGACAGTAACATACTTATCATTATTTGTAGTAGCAATTAGTATTTCAAAATATAAAAACTATATAAATTGACTAATTCAAAAACATGAAAAATATTTTTCACAATCATTTAGTTTTATACAGCTACATTTTCATAAAGTGGTTAAATATGTAAGTACTTGAAGTGGGAGATGGAAATGATGACCAGCAGGTTAAGAACTGCAGTGAACAGAGAGATGGACGATAGTACAATGTAAATAGACACAGTTTCAGAGAGAGGATGCTTTGGCTTCATACAGGAGGTGTTGAGTTGTGGAAAACAGAGTTCAGCTTCCTGCATCATCATAGAGAGGAGGAGAGGATAAACTGCTGAGCTCTGGCAGCTCTCGGACCTAAGCTGGCTCTGATATAACTTTAGTTGCTGTGTTTTCCCTCCTCTAACATTCTCTCTCACTTAGAAACTAATGTCCCTCCTTACTTGCTCTGTAAAGTGGCATCATCACTCTGTTGATGTGGAATTATAATGTACAAATGGAACAAAAATAATCCTTTAATCATCCAATACATGCCTGGTGAATATACAACAACATAAAGGTAGATGAAGGATACAAAATAAACTTTCTTTTAAGGCCACAAATTCTCCAGCTAATAGTTTGGCGTATTTGGATCACAATAATACATGGATTTTTTTATTAGACTGATGAGCTAATGCTCTAAAATGTATGTCAATTCATGGCTTCAATCAGTCAAAATAATTAAAACTACCCATGAAACAACTTTAAAGCATGCATTTTCCTATACTTATTAAAACCTTTAGGCTTCTAGGTGCATGGATTATCAGTTGGCTACCAAAGGCTTACCTTTGCCCTTACATTGTTTCTGAAGGTTTTCTTCTATCTATTGAGTTCAACTTATCTCTGGACTTGCTGTGGTGCCCCCTCAGCAATATAGGGTTTTATTTTAATTATTAAAAGTAAGTAAAAGTTTGTTTATATTGTGCTTTTCTAAACCAGAGTAGCAAGGTGCTTCACAATAAGGAAAAACAGATCACACAAGATCAAATCTACATCAGGGTTCCATTTCTTTTTGAAAGATAAATTTCCAGGACATTTTCAGTGATACAAGGCTGTGATGTCAATCGGGGATCATGTCCTAGATTAACAAGTAAGTTCCTTTGTGTGGAAGCCCTGATAATGTACCTTGCTTTGTGTTATTCAAGATGGCACCGGTGAATATGAGAGGCCTTTTAGGCCGCAATTCTTATTTTCTTACACAGACTCTTACACACACACTACTATAACATTTTACATGTTCAGTCATACTCATTCTCTGTCATACACACATCATAATCTCACACAGACACCACTATACTCTTACACACACTACTATACCCTCTCATTTGCACAGTCATAATCTTGCACAGCCAGCACCATATATTCTCATACACACTTGCATGCACACATGTGCATATATTATATTCTTGCATAACAGTTTATGTAAGAGGGAAAATTGTATATTTAATAAATTATGATAGAGCATGTAAGCGAGTTTAATAGTATATGTGAAACAGAATAATAGCATATGTAAAAGAGAATGATATTGAATGTGAGACAGAATAATAGCAAATGTAAGAGATATTAATGGTCTGTGTGAATGAGAATAGTCATGTGTAAGCAACAGCATGATAGTGAATATGAGACAGAATGATGGTGTATGTAAGACAGAATAGTTGTCTATGTAACAGAGATTGATTGAACTGGAACTGAGTTTGATTGAAATGGAAAAGCAACTGAATTCTCAGTTCCTCATTGGCTCACCTTCATACAAGGAGGGCTTTGGCCCGCCTTTCCATCATGTGGAGGACATGGAGAGAGGCAGTGACTTAATGAAGCCATTGGCCTAATAAAAAAAATATTTCAACTTAACCAATGGTTGTTACAACTATGTCAGAGTTTTTTTATCCTCAAAGTTGACAGCCATCCACAGGGGCTGCTTCTAATGCTGCCAGTGATGTGGAAATGCAGAGGCTCTTCAGAGCTGGATCAGGTGCACCAGGGAGCGGCAGACAACAGACAGAAAATGGGAGAAATATAGAGACTGCAAGCAGCGCCAGGCACCGTTTGGAAGTCTAACATTCATTATGCTTGTTTCACTAGTGCTGGTAGTCAGAACGCAGTAGGAGATCTCAGACAGCCAGCAGAGAAACCAAGGGCACTGCCAGAGGCTTGATTTACACAACAAAAAGACATTTCACCCTATGTGACCTGGACAAGACTTTTTTGTTTCTCAAAGTTTTGCCAAGTTTATGTAGCTAATGTGATGGGCAGTATTTCAGTGGATGGACCAAAAAGTCAAGGAAGAGGTGAGTTCCTTCGACAATGTAAAATCTTATTAGAAAACTTTATTAAAGCCACAATTTCTTACTGTTTGTCTGTGCAGATTCTCAGTCATCCAGGTCATAGTAAGTGACATCATAAGAGACCATGGTGTTTCCTTGTTCACTTGCATCCCCACCACAGAGGCTGTCAGGGCGGTGAAGAAGAGACTGCGGAAGGATGACACGCTAAACAACAGGACTAGCCTCACCCCAGACCATGTATGCACTCTACTGGAACTCTGTGGGGGGGCTTCTCAGGCTTCTCCACACAGACGAGGATTCATTGGCTGAAACCTGAGCTTTCAGCTTTTCAGAGTAGCTCCTCTTTGCTGATCTGATCTCCCTTGTCAGTGTGTTCCTTCCCTGGCTGTACAGAGTCCTGTCCCCACATCTGTAGGCCTCCTCTTTGGCATGATGAAGCTGCTTGAGTCTTGCTGTGAACCAGGGCATGTTGTTGTTGTATATGCAGAAGGATTTTTGGGCACACACATTCTCACAAAAGCTGGTATAAGATGTCATTGTCAGTGAGTTTGTCTAGGTCTGTAGCTGCAGTCCCAAATACACTCCAGTCTGTGCAGTCAAAGCAGGCTTGTAGCTCTGACTTAGCCTCCTCAGTCCAGCTCTTCACTGTTTTGACCACAGACTTCGCAGCTTTATGTTTCTGCCTGTAGGTTGAAATAAGATGGACCATACAGTGATGTGAGAGTCCGAGGGCTGTGCTGGGGACAGAGCGATAGGTGTCGTTTATTGCTGTGTAGCAGTGGTCCAGGTGATTTTGTCCCTGGTGATTCTAACCTCTTGGTCAGAAATTAACCCAATTCTTTTGTTGGAGCACGAGAAGTGACGACAGGAGAGGACTGTTTAAAATCAACAGAAAGCTTACTGAAAGTCTGATTACAGGCAAGTCTTACAGCGCTGGATTCAGAGAGCCAGAGCTCCCGCAGGAAAACCAACTTCTGAATCCCGAGTCATG
>NW_018128406.1:55100-58806 GCF_001952655.1 Monopterus albus
TTTATTACCACATTTATTCACTATATCTATAATTTCCTTTTCAACAATTGGCTTAAGAAACATAGAACACCTATTTCTTTCAATTATATTGTTATTTCTATTGACATCTGTACAGATGGTACTTGCTAAGCTAGGACCCACATTCACAAAAAACCTATTAAACTTCTCAACTACCGCCTCGAATCTGTTGACCGGTGTATCATTGTCCATATCTAAATAGATGCTCATTTTCTGTGAATCAAGTAATTACCCAATTGTTACTGTTAGGTTATTTCTTAGTTAGATAGATATTCAGAGATTTGTTGTCTAGAAATGTTTAGTGGAGACAGGATGTCTAGCTCAGGCTGTTAACTGCTCAGTTTAATTTCATGTGCTTGCAGTGCAGACTGCATGTAGGCCAAGGTTGCAGGCAAAGAGTTGTTAGTATTAACTGTAATGCTAATCTTAATATTTGTCTTAATGTGTAATGTCATGTCAAATTGTTCTAGATACACACCACAAAAACAACAGCCACACACCTTGACTTTTCCTCATGTTTTGACTAACGTTATGGTCAGCTGCAAGCTGGCATATCAGGTGACGTCACGGTTTGACGCCCCTGCGTAGCATGGGCTAGCCCAAAAATGATTAAAATTATATAGGTTTCATGGTCCAGGGTTTTTGATCTTCCAAGCTGCCTGCGCGCAGGTTGGTGGTGGGAGAGATCTGGACGTGTAATGTTAATTTTACCTGTGATCCTCTGAATAAACCAGCACGGTTATTTTTTATAAAATCTAAAGCGGTCTGCTTTGTCTTATTGTGAGTTCCTGGTTTAAAAGAGCCGGAAGAGGCTTTGTAGAGAAATAGAAGCTTATAGTTCCATGGCCACAAAAAGTTACTGTGTGGCCCCCATATATCCCCAGCAGGTAGCTCGCTGTGACCACCAAGCTTTATCAGATCTGTATTGACAATGAGACTCTGTTTCTCAGACACGCACAGATATTCTTGTTGAATAAACACATAATTATAGTGAGAAGCTTTCCTTTATAAAGTCTGAACACCTACTGTGAAACTAGCACACCTTGTTAAAAGTCTATTGTAGTGTGCAGTGCAATTTCAAACTTAAGCTAGCTGTGAAATTTTGATGTGGTAAAATTGCCCAATACCAATTTAATGGTATTTTTTTACAAGGACAGAGATTTTATGCCTTGGTGTTGCATGGAAGTAAATGCATGCTATCCTGAGCCAATTTCTCTTGCTTGTGGGAGGAGGAGGAGGGCATGGTGTGGCGGAAGAGTACACTGGGCATTGTGTAGGTCCTGTCTTGGAATTTTGAGGGTGTATCATATTTTGTCAGGTTACATCTGTTTGTTGTCAGACTTATTGTTTTAAAGCTTTCCTCGCCACAAGGTAGATTTCAATTTTAGTTTCCCTGCTCACTTGTTAATTAAAGCAAAAACAGATCTGTTAGTTACTTGCACAACTATTATTTCTGCTGTTAATAATAATCAGACGATACTGTATTTTAGGCCTCCCTAAAGAGTAGTACACCTTTCGAGTCCTCGGTTTCGAGTCGTTCCTTTTTGTAACGTGACATGACCACTTTGTTGGATACAGAACTTAGTTAATTTTCAACCATCCTTACAGTTTTTTTTTGCTTTTACTGTTATGTGATGCATTTATTTTTATTATAAGATAGCTTTTTGTTTCCTACAGACTATAATTTTGTGAATATCTATTCGCTGGGCTGGTTTGCTGTAAGTGTGCCCCGTGACGCCACTGTTTCAGCTTGTTCTGTCTCCTGACTCTACAAACTGGACAGTTGAGCATTGCCCTTGTTCACAGGTACTTTTATTTCACCACTTTGCCATACAAGAATACTATGTCCCAAACTATACACCCACACGAGTCTTATATAGACAGGTGTGTGGCTTTCCTAATCACGTCCAATCAGTATAATCAAACACAGCTGGACTCAAATGAAGGTGTAGAACCATCTCAGGGATGATCAGAAGAAATGGACAGCACCTAAGTTAAATATATGAGTGTCACAGCAAAGGGTCTGAATACTTATGACCATGTGATATTTCAGTTTTTCTTTATTAATAAATCTGCAAAAATGTCAAAAATTCTGTGTTTTTCTGTCAATATGGGGTGCTGTGTGTACATTAATGAGGAAAAAAATGAACTTAAATGATTTTAGCATATGGTTGCAATATAACAAAGAGTGAAAAATTTAAGGGGGTCTGAATACTTTCCGTACCCACTGTATATATCTAAACTATAACAGCTGCACCAGTTAACAACTTAATATGATGTACAATTCTCAATCCTAGCGCCTAACATCTTTGTGTTTATGTTTATCATATCTGTAAACAAACATTTGTTCCACATGAACTTATAGGCTCTGTTTTAGTACAAAGCCTCTTCCGGCTCTTTCAAACCAGGAACTCACAAAGACGAAGTAGACCACTTAGATTTTATAAAAAATAACCGTGCTGGTTTATTCAGAGGATCATAGGTAAAATTAACATTACACGTCCAGATCTCTCCCACCACCAAACCTGCACGCAGGCAGCATGGAGATGAAAGCCCCTGAACCAAAGAACCTATACAATATTAATCATTTGGTTGGGATAGCCCATTCTACCCAGGGCGTCAAACCGTGACGTCACCTGATATGCCAGCTTGCAGCTGACCATAACAATAGTCAAAACATGAGGAAAGTCAAGGTGTCTGGCTGTTGATTAGTGGTGTGTATCTAAGAACAATTTGACATGACATTTCACATTAAGAAAAATATTATGATTAGCATTACAGTTAATAATAACAATCATCCCTGCCTGCAGCCTTTGTATGATTTAATTAACCTTGGCCTAGATGCTGTCTGCAAGCACATCAGAATAACTAAAGATTTAACAGCCTGAGCTAGACATCCTGTCTCCACTAAACATTTCTAGACAACAAATCTCTGAATATCTATCTAACTAAGAAATTACCTAACAAATTAAAACATTTGTTCCACATGAACTAAAACATTTGTTCAACCTAAACATTTATTCAACATAAAACATTCCATCCATCCATCCATTTCCCTCCGCTTATCCGGGACCGGGTTGCGGGGGCAGCAGTCTAAGCAAAGATGCCCAGACTTCCCTCTCTCCAGACACTTCCTCCAGCTCCTCAAACTAATGTCACTAAGTACACACAAAGTCCCTCAAGTATCCAGGTGGATGTACAACTCGACCTGCCTGAGTTATCACAGTCTGTGGTCTCCCCATGTGCAGTGTTGTCACGGAGTCCCCGTTTCTGTCAGGCTGTGTTGGGTTCCATTTCAGGGCTGTCATTTCCACCTCTTTTCTCAGATGTCGACGGTTCCTCCTGAGGATTTTTCCCGTGTCAGTCTCCACTTCATAGGATCTATTACCCAGTCGTGTGTTCACTCTAGCCTTTCTCCATATGGTGTTTGGTTCAAAAGGTTGAACATGCACAAAAACACCAGGTTTCAAGGAGTCCAAGTCCTTTGCTGTTTTGTTGTAATATTTTGTCTGCCTCTGTTGATTATTTGTAAGTGCTGACTTGTTTGTCACCTTCGGCTTCAGTAGACCGTCTCTAATAGGAAGAAGGGTTCTTGTCCTACTCAGGAGTTTTTGGGCAGGGCTCGTTTCTAGACCTTGTGTTGGGGTGTTGCGGTGGTCTAACATGGCCAGATATGGATCCCGCCCAG
>NW_018128406.1:59019-63260 GCF_001952655.1 Monopterus albus
GTATCTGTCAAATAGTCAACCTCCCAGAAGTTCGAATAGTAGTACACAGTTATTAGATAGTCTTTGTTACTGAAGTTGAACAAGTCCGTTCCCACTTTAGCCCAGGGTCTGTCAGTGATTCCATGTGGCTGCAGTGTCTCCTTTTGTTGTTTTGCATCCACAGACCTACATACATCACATTTAGCAATGAATTTCTTGATGTGATCATTCATACCATACCAGTATACACTGTCTCTTGCTCTCCTGAGGCATCCCTCCATCCCCAGGTGTGATGAGTGAATGCGCTGTGTGATGTCGTTTTGGAGTGTGTCTGGTATCACAACTCTGATCCCCTCTGAAAACTAGTCCATCCTGTGCGCTTAGTTCTTCCTCTAGCGAGTAATAGTGTGTTATTTCCACAGGCACATCTTTTTTGCAATTTGGCCATCCTTCCTGTATCATTCGTATTAGTCTTTGCAGTTTAGGGTCTGCCCGTGTTGCCGCTCAGATTTTTTCCATCCTTTCTCCTGAGACCGGCACATAGTCAACCCTGATATATTCAGTCTCTAATTCTGTCTGGCTCTTGTCACTGTTTTGTATGTATGCCCTACTCAGAGTGTCAGCGAGTAACATGTTCCGCCCTGGAACATATGTGATGTACAGATCACATTTTTGTAGTCTTAATAACATTCTTTGCAACCGTTTAGGTGCATTTGTCAGTGGTTTCTTGATGATGTTCTCTAGAGGTTTGTGATCTGACTGCACCCTTACGAGTCATCCATATGTGTACTGGTGAAATTTCTCCATTCCAAACACTATAGCTATACACTCCTTTTCAATTTGTGCGTACCCTTTCTTTGTCTGTGTTAAAGCGCGACTTGCATACGCCACCGGTTTGCCTCCTTGTGTCAGAGCAGCTCCCAGCCCTGTTTCACTTGCATCACACTGCACTGTCAACTCCTCATCTGGGTTGTAATAGCTCAAAACTGGAACTTGCGTTATTCTTTCTTTCAGTCTTTTAAATGCTCTGTCTTGCACATCTGCCCACTCCCACAGACTCTCCTTGTATGTGAGCTGTCGGAGGATCTCGCAGTCATCTGACAGGTGCTCGTAAAACTTGGATAAGTAATTTACCATTCCAACCAGTCTCTGAACATCTTTCACCTCCGTTGGTGCGGGCATTTCTGCAATGGCATGCACCTTTTCCAGGTCTACCCTTAGTCCCTCTGCTGTGAGGAACTTCCTGCCTCCTGAGCTTGAATTTGTCTGCATTCAGCTTAATATTCCTCGCTCTGCACCTTTCCAGAAAAAGTCTCAAGTTTTTGTCGTGGTTTTTTTCTGCCTCCTGTTTTGTCTCAGCTTCTCCTGTGATCAGGATATCATCAGCAATGATATACGTGCCTGTCAGGTTTTCGAGTGCTTGTGTCAGCTTCCTCTGAAAGACCACTGGCGCTGGGCTGATTCCCATTGGCATCCTCAGCCAACGAAATCTGCCAAACGGAGTAGCAAATGTGGTCAGATAACTTGACTCTTCTGCTAGTTTCACATGCCAAAAGCCATGTTTGACATCACACACTGTGAAAACCTTTGCTTTTGCTAGGTTTGGCAAAATATCCTCTATTGTTGGAAGTGGAAAGTGGCTTCGTTTCAGAGCCTTATTGAGCGGTCTTGGGTCAATACAGATTCTAGGCCTGCCATTTGGTTTCTGCACCGACACCATGCCACTGATCCATTCTGTATTGCATTCCACCGGTGTTATGATTTTCCTATCTTCTAGACTCCTCAGTTCCTCTTTTAGCAACTCCATCATAGCCACAGGGACTCTGCGCTTTGGGAGTTTCACTGGCTGTACGGTAGTATCAATTTCTAATTTATATTCACCCTTCAAACAGCCATCTCCTGTGAACACATCTTGGAATTCCGTTTTTATTTCCTCCATTGTCCATGCACGTTCTCCTAGTGGTTTTGTTGTCACTATTTCATCCAGAGCATAGATGTTTTCATATTTGACTTGAAGGAGTTTCATCGCTTCACTTGCTTTTCTGCCCAGTAGAGGGGCTTTGTAGTGTTCTCCTACTACTTGAAACTCGACTCTGTACTTTTTCTGATTCCTTGGATTTGTCATTTCAACCTTGCATTTTCCCAGTGGGCTCAGTCTGGACTTGTTATACATCAACAGCACCTTATCTGTGTGCTCTATCTTCACATCTGGGTTCAACAGGCTGATTGGAATGACATTACATGTAGCACCACAGTCTATTTGAAAGTCCACGGTATTGTTTCCCACCCTCATTCGTGCAAACAGTTGTTCTGATTTGCTCTGCTCCTCTCTAATCTGGTTCACTTCTGCTTTTTGTGTTACTGCTGTTACAGTCATAATGTCCTCACAGGAATCTGAGTCATGTTCTGCCACAGTGTGGACAGGTTTTCGGTACTCTTTGTCTCCTGCCTTGCTTCTGCATGTTATTGCAAAGTGGTTTTCTTTGCCACATTTTTTGCATTTCTTTCCATAAACTGGACACTTTGCCTTGAGTCTTTCATGTGTTTTTCCACAGTATCTGCAGTACATGTCATTGACTTTTCCTTTCTTTGTTGTCTGATTGCATGCACATCCTCCATACCTTGAGCTTCAATGGTTTTGCTATGCTCCTGTGAGATCTCCATAGCTCTGCAAATCTGTAGACATTTATGTAATGTGAGATTATCCTCTCTCAGCAATCGTACTCTCCAGGCAGAGCTGCATGTGCCACACACAGACTATCCTGTCTCTAATCAGCGAGTCTTTTAATTGTCCAAAGTTGCATGTGCTAGCCAGCATTCTCAGATCCGTAACATATTTATCTATGTTTTCACCTGGAGCCTGATTCAGAACAAAAAATGTATACCTTTCCACTGTCTTATTGACTTTGGGATTACAGTGTTCATCAAATTTTTCAATCAAGCCGGTTACCATTGGCGAAGCCTCTGCACCGGTCAGCATGTCACATAGCTCTCTCCCTTGCTCCCCTATGAGGTAATAGAATAGCTTCGTTTTTTCCTTTTCTTCGGCATCTGGCGTCGCTAATTCTGTATAAAGTAGAAACTCTTCTTTCCATGTTTTCCACAACTTGCTCAGATTCGTGGAATCCAAACACAATTGCGCTGGCGGTTTTAATCCTTCCATGGTTGCTGCTTCACTCTGTTACTTCTCCGGAGATAACACTGACTCATTGCTAGCCACCTAGCATGGCTGCCACCCTTACACACGGTTTCTCACGTTCAGAAAGCGATAGCAAGTCCTTTACAACTTACGAAACTTAAAAACACCGCTGCCACCATGTTTCAGCTTGTTCTGTCTCCTGACTCTACAAACTGGACGGTTGAGCATTGCCCTTGCTCACAGGTACTTTTATTTCACCACTTTGCCATACAAGAATACTATGTCCCAAACCCCGTGTCCCACACCAAATACATCCGTGCCGGAACATACACTGTGCAATTAACCCCATTGCTACAGCCATGTTTACAGCGAACCAGCCTGCTGCATCCCAGCAGCTGCCTGACGTGGATGGTCTTACCACAGGGAACCAGACTCCATCAGCCAGTAATGATGACTATGCTGTCTACCTTTCCATCATGGGTTCCATCTCAGACCTTTCTTCCGATGATGAGGAATTAAACCAGGCTATAATGGCCAGTCTTAAGTCATGGGTAAGTGACTGTGTAGTATGACATGTTAAATTACTGCAGTAACTGCAGATATATCTGGTGTCATGAGAATCTGTTGAAACTTTTATTACAATCTTCTCAAGCTATTGCTCAGCCATGACTACTGGAAGGAGAAATACAAGTTTACATACTTAAAATAAGGGATGTCCTGATACCAATACCAGTATTAGGCATTGGGTCTGATACCTACAGTGAGGAACAGAAGTATTTGAACACCTTGTGATTTTGCAAGTTCTCCCACTTAGAAATCATGGAGGGGTCTGAAATTCACATTGTAGGTGCATTCCTACTCTGAGAAACAGAATTAAAAAAAAAATTCAGGAAATCACATTGTATGATTTTTAAAGAATTTATTTGTCTTGCACTGCTGAACATAAGTATTTGAACACCTGAGAAAATCAGTGTTAATATTTGGTACAGAAACCTTTGTTTGCAATTACAGAGGTCAAACGTTTCCTGTAGTTCTTGACCAGGTTTGCACACACTGCAGCAGGGATTTTGGCCCACTACTCCACACAGATCTCCTCTAGATCTGTCAGGTTTCGGGGCTGTCG
>NW_018128406.1:63917-65167 GCF_001952655.1 Monopterus albus
GAGGACGTCAGATCTACCATCATTTGCATATTTGAAAATCTGTATAATTAGACTGGGTGCAGGAGTATAGGCGTTCCTCTGCTCTGAAGGCAGATCTGAACGGTGTTGCTGTTGTTGGTAGGGCTTCAGAAAGACGGAACCCAGAGCTCTGTAATTGCTTTTCTTGAATATTTTGCCTTAAATATTGATTGTAATAAATATCTTAAAAGACAGATTTGTCTTTGACCATTCTTCATGAAAGAACACGCAGGACTAGTTAAGTCCATCAGGTCAGAGACACCTGGATGAGTGGGCTGTGTTGAGTTCCCTGTCTCCCTACGCTCCACGCCAACTAAAATCCCTAACACAGTTATCACGCTGATTATAGTCAAAACACACATGAGCCGTCCTGTGGGACAGCCCCAAATTTTTTCATTAGACATGTCGATAAATGTGGCACTCTGCTAAAGAAAACTTAACAAAACAATTTAATGAACTCTCTAGTAAAGGAAACTTAAGCACACTACTGTTAGAAATTAATAAATCAGTCAAATAATTATTAGACTTTAATGTGTTAGACTTCAATGTGTTAGTAATTTAGTTTAGTAAGATTCAAAGTCTGCTCTAGTCTGCTCTGTTTCAAGGTTAGCAGTAAGCCATGACACCAATTGTTTTCTTGTTTTAATCTTGTGTAAGAATTATGTCTGAATGGATGTTTTAGTTACACATCACGCATACAACATACACACACATTGAGCTACCTCATATTGTTATGACTAGGTAATACGCAGCTGCTCCAAGCATGTGGAGCTCTAGATAAGAGATGGAGTCTGCTGGACGGACTTCATCTGTGTAAGGGGTTAGCCCAAAACTGATAAATGTATTAGGCTCTGTGTTTCCGTGTGCTTTTTCCCTGGTCTTTTCTCCAGCGGCTTGTCTGAAGGAGGGAGCCCTGGTTTGTGTTCTGTAATCCTTTTATATATCTATCTATCTTAATATATATATATATACACCAGAGAAGTTGAAGCTAGGTGGAATAAACCTAATGTTCTCCACTGAGCCATCCAAGGTGTACTCTCAGTGGCAGGGTAAGAACATGAGAGCAGACCCACCCAGGCTGGAGACTGAACAGTTCTGGAAGAGCATGTGGGAGAAGGAGGCATCACATAACAACAATGCCCAGTGGCTGGTGGACCTAAGAGCAGACCACAGCAACCTCCCTGCACAAGACCCAGTAATCATCACAATGGCAGACATTCAAGAGAGGGTCT
>NW_018128406.1:66313-86440 GCF_001952655.1 Monopterus albus
TACATCTACATGTTTATTTTAGTATCATATTGTATGATTTACTTTTGTTTTAACCAGTTCACTTGTCTTTAAGAATATAGGAGACATGTGTAAGGCTGTAAGAGTAGACAGGAAACCACAAAACAGGAACTAGACCAGGTCGCCTAGCAACGCTAGAGGTGCTTCCTCTAAAGCTGTCTATTGAAAGGTCAGGATGTTGTTCAAGAGTTTCACAGATCAAAATCTGCCTGGCGACAAGATCACCAAATGAGAGGTCAGAACAGAACCAACCAAGGAACGACGATGAAGGACAGCACGGATCACATCAGATCATTTGCCTGACTGTACTACAAATTCTCTGTGAAAAGGAAACTCGTGGTTCTGGCTTCCTGCAGCAGCTATGCACTAACTTCTGTGTGTGATAGGGCTTCAGATAGAAACGGAATCCAGAGCTATGTATTGCTTTTCTTAAATATTGATTGTAATAAATATTTCAAAAGACAGATTTGTCTTTGATCATTCTTCATAATAAGAACACGCAGGACTGGTTTTGTCCAACATATAATAGAATAGTCATACACAAAGTGAACACACAGGTTAAATAAGCAACAATCATGGTGTCAATCTTCTACTAAATAAGTACTTAATTCAATCAAATGTTAGAACTAATCCTAGAGTATAACTTTGTTAATAATTTTACCCAACAATCCCAAACCCACTAAAATCTCTTCACCACCTAAGGACCTGCTCAACTAGTGTAAGGTTAATGTAATGTTAGAGTGAAGTGGCATTGGCATCGATTTGTAGCATCTGACAATTTTAACGAGGACAAGTACTAGTTACAGTGAGGAACAGAAGTATTTGAACACTGTGATTTTGCAAGTTCTCCCACTTAGAAATCATGGAGGGGTCTGAAATTCACATTGTAGGTGCATTCCCACTCTGAGAGACAGAATTTAAAAAAAAATTCAGGAAATCACATTGTATGATTTTTAAAGAATTTATTTGTCTTTCACTGCTGAACATAAGTATTTGAACACCTGAGAAACAGCAAGAATTCTGGCTCTCAAAGACCTGTTACTGTGCCTTGAAAAAGTCCACCTCTACTAGGCCACTCCAGAACCTTGATATGCTTCTTACGGAGCCACTCCTTGGTTATCCTGGCTGTGTGCTTCGGGTCGTTGTCATGTTGGAAGACCCAGCCACGACCCATCTTCAATGCTCTGACTGAGGGAAGGAGGTTGTTGCTCAAAATCTCACAATAAATGGCCCCATTCATCCTCTCCTTAATACAGTGCAGACGTCCTGTCCCCTTCGCAGAAAAGCACCCCCACAGCATGATGTTTCCACCCCCATGCTTCACAGTAGGGTTGGTGTTCTTGGGATGCATCTCATCCTTCTTTTTCCTCCAAACACGACAAGTGAAGTTTAGACCAAAAAGGTTCTACTTTGGTCTCATCTGACCACATGACTTTCTCCCATGCCTCCTCTGGATCATCCAGATGGTCTTTGGCAAACTTCAGACGGGCCTGGACATGTGATGACTTGAGCAGGGGAACCTTCCGTGCAATGCATGATTTGAAACCATGACAGCGTAGTGTTCTACCGACAGAACTGTGGTCCCAGCTCTCTTCATGTCATTGACCAGCTCCTCCTTTGTAGTTCTGGGCTGATTCCTCACCTTTCTCATCATCCGTGATACCCCACGAGGTGAGATCTTGCATGGCGCCCCAGTCCGAGGGAGACTGACAGTCGTCTTTAGCCTCTTCCATTTTCTAACAATTGCTCCAACAGTTGATCTATTTTCACCAAGCTGCTTGGCAATTGCCCTGTAGCCCTTTCCAGCCTTGTGGAGGTCCACAATTTTGTCTCTGGTGTCTTTTGACAGCTCTTTGGTCTTGCCCATGGTAGTAGTTGGCGTCTGACTGACTGTGGGGTGGACAGGTGTCTTTAAAGAGCTCAGACAGGTGCTACTAATTTAGATTAATGAGTGGAGTAGAGGTGGACTTTTTCAAGGCACAGTAACAGGTCTTTGAGAGCCAGAATTCTTGCTGTTTCTCAGGTGTTCAAATACTTATGTTCAGCAGTGCAAGACAAATAAATTCTTTAAAAATCATACAATGTGATTTCCTGAAATTTTTTTTTAATTCTGTCTCTCAGAGTGGGAATGCACCTACAATGTGAATTTCAGACCCCTCCATGATTTCTAAGTGGGAGAACCTGCAAAATCGCAGGGTGTTCAAATACTTCTGTTCCTCACTGTATCCCAAGCTTTGCTTTGTCTTGGGATGTCCTGCAGAGGCCAGGGGCTCACCACCTGAGAGACACACACAGACACACACATACCTAGATTTACCATATTTCAACATGGAAGTGCGAGCTCCGGCTCGCACCAAATGACCAATAGGATCAGAAACTATTGAAGGTCTCACCTCTGTCCAGGGCGGAGCAGCCCAAGAAGATAAAATGTATTGTAAGAACTTAATTCGGGGTCAGTGGATGGAACTCCGGCGGGAGCTCTATCTCTCTGATCCCAGCGCTGTAAGGCCTACCTGTGATCAGACTTTCAGTAAACTTTCTGTTGATTTTAAACAGTCCTCTCCTGTCGTCACCTCTCGTGCTTACAACAAAAGAATTGGGTTCATTTCTAACAATACCTACCCCCGCTCTCACCCGGTTTACTCACTTGAGCTGTCTGTGTCAGTCTCTCTTTTGCAGACTAGCCGTACTTGGGCCCTAAATGGTCCTAAGCACCTTTAAGGCTTATTCAGTGTACTCACCTTTGGCCATCCACTGACAAGGTCTCTATCCTTTATGTGTCACTCAACCAGATTACATAAATGTGAGTATAACCAAGGCACTCAGTTGTATAATAATAGAAGACTGTCTAGCCACATCTCAAAGCCACTATCATTCACCTCTGGTTCAGTAGGATGGTGGAAGCCTACCTGTTTACCAACTTACTACACCACTCTGTCCCCAGAGTGGCTTTGCCCCTCCATTATTCCCACAATAAAACTCAAACTTTCATTCAGCCTAGTTTCTCATGCATTTGGGTTTCACCAGTCCACTCTTTCTGACAGTCTGGCCACTGTATGAAGGCCACGATATGTTAACCCCTGGACATAGGAAAAAAGCTTAACCTCTCACACTAAGGTGGCATATTTGAAACATATTAAAGCTCCAAACACTGCTTGAGGTTATATGATGTAGATATTCAGTAACTGACTACCATGAACCGGCGAACAGAGTTCCCTGCAGACCTCATGTTATTAATTCCCAGACCCCAGACCTCCCAAATAATAATAACCTGTAGTTATTGTGGCAGCTACCTCCTTAATCCTCAGATGTTTCAGATGTTACCATACCGAGAAACTTTTATAAACCAGTACTCTCTGGCTCTTTGAGGAAGTGTTAAATTTTGTCTGAAATAACCAATGAAAGCTGTGTCACTGGACACTTAAGACCATATTTGTTTTGCACAGTATTTAGTTGACATAAGATGTTATTAAGGATAGGATATTTAAAGAATAGTGTACATTATGTAATAAGTATAAGTTGGATATTTTAGATAAACCCTTTTCTGATGTATCTGTCTAAAATCATTTTAGCAGTTCAACATGGGCCTTCTGTCAACCCTGTGAACTGTTATGCAACCTCACACACTCACTAAGACTTAGGTAATCACACTCACTGGGGATTCGGTAACCAAACACTGAGAACTGTGTGCCTTAACCATTACCACTTAAAAGTGCAAACTCACTAAAATCATAGGTGTCAATAACCACAGAGAGTATTAAACCTTTTCAGGAATTACACACACATTTCTGCCTCCGCTCTACAGGTAAGGTGCTGCTGCCTCCCCACCCCCACCTAAATTTCCATCATCATCTGCACACCGAGCATCACGACATGTTACAAGTTCTGAGGACGAGAAATGGTAAATGGACTGTATTTATATAGCGCTTTTATGCACTGGCCAAAGCGCTTTACAGGGAGATCATACACCATTCACCCATTCACCCACCGATGACGACAAGGCTGCTACACAACGGTGCTAGTCAAGCCACCGGGAGCAATTCGGGGTTCAGTGTCTTGCTCAGGGACGCTTAGGCATGCGGGGAGACCGGGAGTCGAACCACCAACTTGCTGGTCAGAAGACAACTTGCCCTACCTCATGAGCCAGCAAAACAACATTAATTTAAAGTAATCATACTGATTAAAATTATTATGGTTAAGCTAAGCTCTTGATCTGAATAAAAGTCAAAGGTCTCACGTCACCAATCCTCAGCTGGCTTTAGGTGGGGTGGTGGCAGATTGGGCAATCGTTTGTTCCTCTTTTTCCTTTTTGCCGTGATTCAAGCTTTCACAAGGGAAAAGAATTTATAAACAAGCACTCAGGAAAGCATAAAAGACATGAAAATGTCTATAAACAGTCTCCTTTTGGTCCAAATCTTCATAAAGACATGAACATGTCTAAAACTGTCTTCTTTTCAAGCCATCCTTTCCCCACCAGGCCGGGTGGATTGTGGCTTTTTGTTAAAATTCTTCATTTCTGCCTCCTGCAGTCCTCGGTTTCCTGGAAGTCAGATGGTCAACCAGACAGAGCCTCCGGCCGCAGCCGTAATAAGACTCCTCGTTCCTCTTTTTGCCTCAGTTTTTATAGGATCCTGGTCAGTAGCCTCCGTCCTCTCACCCAACCAGATGCCGCAGTTTGCAGTTAATACCTTATTTGGCATGCAAAATCATATTCTGAAGTATTGCATATTTTTTACTGTCAGTCCAAGCCTACTGCCTGTAACCAGCCTCCGCCCCACTGTGATCCAGCCTTGGATTCTATTTTCTCTTTTCTAGAAAACTAAACCATCTGAATACATAGCAAAACTACAAGAAACTCACATTGCCTGAAATATCAAAATTCCATCATTGCTTTTTTAACAGAACAATCAGAATTACACATTGATTTCACACAAAACTATCAATGCCTTAAAATCAAAACATAAATCTTTATATTTTGAATACTTTACTTTGACTAAACATGGATTATCATTGATTAGACATTAATCAAATAATTGTCAGTCAAATCTTTAATTTTGTGCTTGAAACCATCATTTTTACTTCCCATCTCTTCTCTGTGTGGCGTGCACACACGAGCTTTCGCAGCTCCTCCTTTTCAGGGATGTGTGTCCACTTCCTCTTTTCTGTGATTCTTGCATTTTTCACCCTGTCAGATGTAAATCACTTTTCCCCACTCTTTTAATACAATCATTTCACATTTTATTCTTACACATGTACTAATGATTATTTCAACAAACACACACATAAATCATTTTATGATTATCTTTACTTATTAAAAGCTTAACTTTTCTAAGCATTCTGCCACAGCATTTTAATAATTCCTTTGTCTTCTCCAACCTCCCCTGGAACTTCCTCTTTCTCCTCTGCCTTCTCTGTATCTCGGTGCTTTTTGAGGCCCATATTTACAGCCTTGCTGACACCACTCTACAGAGGAAAACTCACTTCAGCCTCTTGGATTTGTGATCTTGTTCTCATGGGTACTACACAAAACCTGTGACCACACATAAGGGTTATAACATAAACCAACTTTCTAAGTGCTTTATTTATATTCATAAACTGGAAACCATAAAAAACTGAGCCCAGGGGTAGTTTTTATTTGCCAGGCTATTTTTTGCATGGAGGTGTGTGTGTTGCCACTTCAAAGGAAAAAAATACAGTAATATTCATTCATTCCATGCAAGCAAAGAACCACTTTTTTAATAAATGGAGTAAGATATACCTGAATGTTTCAGATTTTTGTAAGCACTCCATGACTATGCCTACCCAATTTTGCCCAGTCATCAAGTGTGGCTAAAACTCCATCATATCAAATCACAGACAAATCACTACAATTCCACTGAACATTTATTGTTGCAAAAGTTACAAATTTAGGCTGGATATGGAATCACCTTTCTCTGCAGGGAGTTTGTGCATCAAAGCAGCCAGAAACCAAGCCTCTGCTTGGTCTTCTGCTTGCTCCTTCCTCGCTTGCTTCCTGCTGCTGCTGCCTCACATGAGCTTTTAATAGTCATTTGGTTGTTTATGCCAAATTCTCAGTTTCCCGTAAATGTTCACATCCCTTTTTCTAGGAAATACTCTGTGGAATGTTTATTCAGTATTATCTCCAGGTCGCACTGACTGTTTCCATGATGTTTCTGCTCCAATGTGCACAAACACTTCCCACAGTTTACATTAGTTGACAAAGTACAGAGTAGCTTGTAGGAGCAAGGAAAACATTAACTCACACTGTAACTTTTAACTATTAACTACTACACATGTTAATACATATGTGTGTAATCTATACACTCCTATTGTACTCTATTACATATTAACTACAACTTCATTTGTTTTAACCACTGCATTGGAGAGAGAGAGACAAAGCTGCACAAAGTAAAACTCACACATTTACTGTAGGATACTAACACATCTACACTGAGGAACTGAACATCTGCATATGTGTTTGGGAAACACAGTCATCAGTAATCAATCAGTCATAAAGCGCCTAAGGACTAGTTGTACAGATAAAGTATCATCATGGATTAATATAATTTAAAAGAGGCTTCCATACAAAGTTTTCTATTTTTCCTTATTGTGAAGCACCTTGCAACTCTGGTTTAGAAAAGTGCTATATAAACAAACTTTTACTTACTTTTAGCAATTAAAATGAAGCCCTATATTGCTGAGGGGGCATCACAGCAAGTCCAGAGATAGGTTGAACTCAATAAATAGAAGAAAACCTTCAGAAACAATGTAAGGGCAAAGGTAAGCCTTTGGTAGCCAACTGATAATCCATGCACCTAGAAGCCTAAAGGTTTTAATAAGTATAGGAAAATGCATGCTTTAAAGTTGTTTCATGTTTAATGTTGGAGGAGGGAAAACACAGCAACTAAAGTTATATCAGAGGTTAGAGAGCTGCCAGAGCTCAGCAGTTTGTCCTCTCCTCCTCTCTGTGATGATGCAGGAAGCTGAACTCTGCTTTCCACAACTCAACACCTCCTGTACGAAGCCAAAGCGTCCTCTCTCTGACACTCGACTTATTTACATTGTACTGTCGTCCATCTCTCTGCTCACTGCAACTCTCAACCTGCTGGTCATCATCTCCATCTCCGACTTCAAGTACTCAAATATTTATTCACTTTATGAAACTATGACTGTACTTATAATAACTAAATGACTGTGAAAGAAACACATTTTTCTAAAAATGTTTTTAAATTTGTCTTTTCATATGTTTTTACCTCAAGGGATGATACTTGATGGTACAAATAATAATAACTATGTTACTGTCTATCCTCTCCAGGCAGCTCCACACCCCCACCAACCTCCTCATCCTCTCTCTGGCTGTGTCAGATTTCTTTGTCAGCTTCCTCCTGATGTTTCAGATTATGCTCATAGATGGCTGCTGGTACCTCGGTGACATTATGTGTTTGTCTTATTGTGTTTTAGCTTACATTATTACCTCTTCCTCAATAGGAGCCATGGTGCTCATATCCGTTGACCGCTATGTGGCCATTTGTGACCCTCTGCATTACTCCACCAAAGTCACTCCTGAAAGAATTCAAATCTGTGTTTCAGTGTGTTGGTTCTTTTCTGTCTCCTGCTACATTATGCTGCTTAAAGATAACCTGAATCAACCAGGCAAATATAATTCTTGTGTTGGTGAGTGTGTGATAGTCTTGAACTTAACAGAATGAGTTGCAAATCTTATTTTGAGCTTTATCATTCCCATTACAGTGATCATAGTTCTGTACATGAAAGTGTTTGTGGTGGCTGTGTCTCAGGCTCGTGCCATGAAGTCTCACATTGCAGCTGTCACACTTAAGAGTTCAGTCAGTGTAACTGCTAAGAAATCTGAACTGAAAGCAGCCAGGGCCCTTGGTGTTGTTATAGCTATGTTTCTATTATGCCCATATTATGGTACCACAGTTATAGGTGAGCTTAGGTTGCTCAATGTCTCATCTGAGGCATTTGTAATATGTCTATTCTATTTTAACTCCTGTCTAAACCCTTTAATATATGCCCTGTTCTATCCATGGTTTAGAAAATCTATTAAACATGTGGTTACACTTCAAATATTGAAGCATGGTTCCAGTCAGACTAACATACTATAAAAAGTCAGTGTGGAGTGACTGAAATGAGGCCTTTACCCTGTTAAAGAAAATCTCATTGAGCTTGTTAATGCTGAGTCAACAATTGAAATGACTGTGAAATCAGGCCAAATAAAGTGCTGCTGATATTTTTAAAACCAATATGCTTCTCATAGAAGCTGTTAAGTAACACTTAGGCATGTCAACAGTCTTTTTTTTATTGTTCTTTTAGTTTTTGCATTGTCTTCATGAAGAATCTAGAATAAGTTATCTGTGCCTTGAATCTATAGTAGTATGAATCTCTTGTAGTACACATGACTGCAATAACCAAACAGCCTTACAAAACATTGTTTGGATTAGTTTATGTTTCTGGTTTTTGTCCAGTGGGAGGGTGGAAAAGATTTCTGGTGGTGTTCATAAATAACAGATGGTGCAATCCCAGGCACATCACTGTTAAGGAAAAATTCTGTAGCAGAGACATTGAGCTATTAGAAATCACTGTATGGCCGTACTACATTCCTCAGGAGTACTCACATGTAGTGGTGGTGACTGTTTACATTCCTCCCACGGCCGACACCACTGTTGCGTGCGTGCGCATACAAACGCCATGTCTAGGCTGCAGACACAACACCCACAGGCTCTAATCCTCATCTCAGGGGACTTTATTAACCATGCCTCCCTGCCCTTCTCTGCCAGCCTCCCAAACTTCATCCAGTATGTTAATTGCTGCACAAGGGACAGTAAAACGGTACCTATTGTATGCAAATGCCAGGAAGGCATACACCTCCCCCCCTCCCCCCTCTAGGTCACTTTGACCACAACCTTGTTCACCTACTTCCTGTGTATACTCCAGTGGTGAAAAAGGTGTCACCACAGGTCAGAGTAGTAAAGGTATGGACAGAGGAGGCAATTTAGGAGCTGAGGGACTGTTTTCACATCACAGACTGGGACATACTCTGTAGTCCTCATGGAGAGGACATAGATGGCTTCACGCAAAACTTCCGTACCAATACCATACCATCCAGGAGAGTATGGTGTTTTCCCAATAACAAGCCATGGGTGAGCCCGGAGTTAAAGGCACTGCTGAATGAGAAGAAGAGGGTTTTCTTCTTAGGGGACAAGGAGGACCTGAACAGAGTGCAGCAGGAACTAAAGTACATGAGCCGGAGGTGCAAGGCTAGCTACAGGAGGAAGCTAGAGCAGAGCATGGAAACGAACAATGTATGTGAGGTGTGGAGAGGTCTGAAACACATCTTGGGCCATGGAAAAAGTGGGGATGGTCGCCAGGTCACGGGAGACCAGGCCTGGACAAACAAATTGAATCGTTTCTTTAAGTCAAGTCAAGAATTCTATTGTTATTATGCATAGCACAATGAAATTTTTTTCCAGCAGCTTAACAGATTTGACTCTAACCAGTTCTTAGCCTCCACTCTGCCACCCCTCCCGACTCACCTCTGTAGGTCAGTCATCTCCTCACAGCTGCAGCTGCTCACACCTCAGCTACAGTATACCTTGCCCCTCCTCCCACTGTCATGGAGGATTCTCAACAACCTACAGCTCCTGACCAGTCACCGCCCACCCGCCCCCTCCGCCTTACAGTGGACCAGGTCAGGAGGGAGTTAAGGAGGATTACAACCAGGAAGGCCACAGGCCCTGACCCAGGGTCCTCAGGGAGTGTGCAGACCAGCTCAGTGAAGCGGTCTTGTACATGTTTAATCTGAGTCTTAGCCTGGAGAGAGACCCGGCTCTGTGGAAGACATCCTGTGCGGTCCCGGTTCCTAAAATATCTCAACCTAAGCAGCCGAACCATTACAGACCCATTGCCCTGACCTCCCACCTGATGAAGACCATGGAGAGGATTGTCCTCGGCCACCTCCGTGCCCAGGTGAGCTTGGCGCTCGACCCGTTGCAGTTTGCATATCGACCTGGCATCGGGGTAGATGATACCATTATCTACATGTTGCATCAAGCCCTATCTCACCTGCAGTCCCCCCGAAGTATTGGGAGGGTCATGTTCTTTGACTTCTCCAGTGCTTTCAACACAATCCAGCCATCACTGCTGAGGGGGAAGTTGACGGGGGCAGGTGTGGATCAACACCTGTCTGCATGGATCATTAACTACCTCACAGACAGACCTCAGTTCGTAAGGCTGCACGACTGTGTGTCAGATGTGGTAGTCTGCCGCATGGGGGCACCCCAGGGGAGCTGCTTTCCACCTTTCTGTTCACCCTCTACATGTCGAACTTCAACTACAACTCTCACCACTGTCATCTACAAAAGTTCTCGGACGACACCGCCATTGTTGGATGTGTATCTGGGGTGGACGAGTGGGAATATAGGGGGGGTTGTTATTGACTTTGTGCAGTGGTGTGAGAAAATCACCTGGTCCTGAACACTAGCAAGACAAAAGAGATGGTCATTGACCTCCGGTGGAAATAAGGAGGTAGCACGGACAGGGACAGAAAGAGACTTAACAAGCTGGTTAGGAGAGCTGGTTCTGTCCTAGGCTGCCCTCTAGAAACTAACATCCATCATGCATAACCCCTCCCATCCTTTGCACCACACAGTGGAGGCTCTGAACAGTTCTTTCAGCACAAGACTGCTACATCCCCAGTGGAAGAAGGAGCGTTACCATATCAGACTGTAACAGACTATCAGACTGTATAATACATTACTGCAGTGATAAGATAGGTGAAATTATGAGGGACTATGCAATAGTCAACTGAAGTGCAATACTCAAATCCTGGGGGTAAAATGCATTGTAAATATGCACATGTGTAAAATCTTGTCCTTGATTTCTCTTGAATACTTTATATTGTCTTGTTTTAGGTATTTTTGGATTAGTAGTTTTTCAGAGATCCTCATGGCTGAAATACAGGTATTTCCCCCATTGCGGGATTAATTATAGGAGTAATATTCTTCTTCTTGATTTCTTGAATACTATATTTTGTCTTGTTCTTAGGTATTTTGATTTGTTCTCAGGGATTAATAGTGGGAGGATCATTCTTGTTCTTGATTGTCTCAAATACTATATTCTGTTTGGTTTTAGGAATCTGTTTCTCAAGATATGTGTGTGGTGTTTGTTCCTATGGTGTTTTGTTGCTGCTCAGAACAAGACTTTACAACAGCTTTTCTCGGCCGCAGTAAGACATGGCAAAAACAAAATTTGAAAAATGTGCAATAACCCCGCATTACCCTACTAAGTAGAAGACCATGTACAAGTATACTGTGTGCAATACCATGTGCAATATTTGAAATTCACAGTTTTATTTATTTTATTTTTGTATTCACAATTTTATCTACTATTTTTTTTCATATGTACAGTGCCTTGCGAAAGTATTCGGCCCCCTTGAACTTTGCGACCTTTTGCCACATTTCAGGCTTCAAACATAAAGATATAAAACTGTAATTTTTTGTGAAGAATCAACAACAAGTGGGACACAATCATGAAGTGGAACGAAATTTATTGGATATTTCAAACTTTTTTAACAAATAAAAAACTGAATAATTGGGCGTGCAAAATTATTCAGCCCCTTTACTTTCAGTGCAGCAAACTCTCTCCAGAAGTTCAGTGAGGATCTCTGAATGATCCAATGTTGACCTAAATGACTAATGATGATAAATAGAATCCACCTGTGTGTAATCAAGTCTCCGTATAAATGCACCTGCACTGTGATAGTCTCAGAGGTCCGTTTAAAGCGCAGAGAGCATCATGAAGAACAAGGAACACACCAGGCAGGTCCGAGATACTGTTGTGGAGAAGTTTAAAGCCGGATTTGGATACAAAAAGATTTCCCAAGCTTTAAACATCCCAAGGAGCACTGTGCAAGCGATAATATTGAAATGGAAGGAGTATCAGACCACTGCAAATCTACCAAGACCTGGCCGTCCCTCTAAACTTTCAGCTCATACAAGGAGAAGACTGATCAGAGATGCAGCCAAGAGGCCCATGATCACTCTGGATGAACTGCAGAGATCTACAGCTGAGGTGGGAGACTCTGTCCATAGGACAACAATCAGTCGTATACTGCACAAATCTGGCCTTTATGGAAGAGTGGCAAGAAGAAAGCCATTTCTTAAAGATATCCATAAAAAGTGTCGTTTAAAGTTTGCCACAAGCCACCTGGGAGACACACCAAACATGTGGAAGAAGGTGCTCTGGTCAGATGAAACCAAAATCGAACTTTTTGGCAACAATGCAAAATGTTATGTTTGGCGTAAAAGCAACACAGCTCATCACCCTGAACACACCATCCCCACTGTCAAACATGGTGGTGGCAGCATCATGGTTTGGGCCTGCTTTTCTTCAGCAGGGACAGGGAAGATGGTTAAAATTGATGGGAAGATGGATGGAGCCAAATACAGGACCATTTTGGAAGGAAACCTGATGGAGTCTGCAAAAGACCTGAGACTGGGACGGAGATTTGTCTTCCAACAAGACAATGATCCAAAACATAAAGCAAAATCTACAATGGAATGGTTCACAAATAAACATATCCAGGTGTTAGAATGGCCAAGTCAAAGTCCAGACCTGAATCCAATCGAGAATCTGTGGAAAGAACTGAAAACTGCTGTTCACAAACGCTCTCTATCCAACCTCACTGAGCTCGAGCTGTTTTGCAAGGAGGAATGGGCAAAAATTTCCGTCTCTCGATGTGCAAAACTGATAGAGACATACCCCAAGTGACTTACAGCTGTAATCGCAGCAAAAGGTGGCGCTACAAAGTATTAACTTAAGGGGGCTGAATAATTTTGCACGCCCAATTTTTCAGTTTTTTTATTTGTTAAAAAAGTTTGACATATCCAATAAATTTCGTTCCACTTCATGATTGTGTCCCACTTGTTGTTGATTCTTCACAAAAAATTACAGTTTTATATCTTTATGTTTGAAGCCTGAAATGTGGCAAAAGGTCGCAAAGTTCAAGGGGGCCGAATACTTTCGCAAGGCACTGTAATTTTATATTTAGAGTAGGTGCTCTTTTTTTGACTTTTAACTCTTTACTTGACTCCAGGAGAGCACAAGAATTCATATATGCCTAGACTGTGTGTTTATGCATAAATTGCAAATAAGAATCTTGAATCTTGATCTGTACATACATGGAGCTGATCCACTCTTAACATCTAACAGCTGAAGTGCCCAGAAAGTGCATGAACTTTCTTTACTCCTTCCCAATACAGGTACTTCAGGACACGTCTTCTTGCAACAAGTCAGCACCAGAACCAATACTACAGTGATCACCTTGCTGAGAAGTAGCAAGCAAAGGTGCTGAAAACAACATGAGAAACAGGATTTCCAAATAGTCCTCTTTTCACAGAAGATATTTTGACATTTTAGATTAGGTAAAAAACAGCCAAATTAAATTAGAGCTGGCTGAATTTTATTTATTTGCTTCGGATTCAGGTTCCTGGTAGTATGCATGCTGGTTCATGGCTCCTCCAGCAGCCTACTCACTCCTTGCTCCTCACTCGACCTGTTCTTGTCAGGAAGGAGTGAGGAACAATCAAATCAGGCAACTGGGATTTGCCATATCGTTCAGACCATTAAGAAAAGGCAGTGCTGCCAGGGCTGCATAAAATATGGAATGAGTGAATGGCCATAAAATATAAATACCGTAAAATCCAGACTATAAGCCGCTACTTTTTTCACAAGCTTTGAACCCTGCTGCTTAAACAATGATGTGGCTAATTTATGGATTTTTAAGGGCTAACGAGCTTCATGCCATCCAATACATTTAGCCTCGTAACATCAGACCAATGAAATTACTGAACAGGTCACAGTGGACCAATGAAACTGTTCAAATTAAATCAAATGCACTCACACTAAATTCTTCAGATCAGTCATTTTGCGCTTCATGCACACACCCTCATCATGGAAAATGAACGAATAAATGCATATTATGCAGCTTTCAAGTTAAAGGCGATCGATCTGACTGTCAAAGAAGGAAATAGAGCTGCTGCACATAAGCTTGGCATCAATGAAGCGATGGTGAGACGTTGGAGACGTGTGTAAATATGTCATGTTACAACGTGGACACCTGCGGCTTATAGACAAGTGTGGCCTATATATGTACAATTTTTTTTTCTTCTTAAATTTATTGGGTGCGGCTTATAGTCAGGTGTGCTCAATAGTCCGGATTTTATGGTAAATACAATTCTTTCTAGCAATAGTAACATTACAGAAAACTAAGATGAAAACAACAGCACTGGTAATGCAGTGGTAACAGCAGCACCAGAACAGTCAGTGAAAAGAGAGCAGCAACAGGGTCTCTGGGAACCAATACTATGAGACTGCTGCCTTGGGGGCCCACCACCTGCAAGACTGAACATCTGGCTTGTAGCCACTTGGACAGCAGGCAAAGATGTATGACTTGAAATTTACACAATGATCTTCTAGCATTCATGGCACAGGAGTAAGCACAGCTATAGCTTTACTCCTCCCTCTGTCCCCCACTGATGAAGAAAGATGAAGAAGTAATTAAACAAGGAAGAGGCTCAGTTGCTGAAAAAAGTCACCAGAGGGAAAAAGGGGGGTGGGGGGTGGAGGAACAGTTATATGAGTCATATCTCAGCAGCGGCTCCTCTCCTCTACCTCTCTCTCTGATGATGGAGGAAGCTGAGCTCTGCTTTCCACATCTCAACTTCTCCTGCAGAAGAGCCATGCATCCCTATGCTGTAACCATGCTCACTTACATTATACTGTCCACCATCTTTCTGCTCACTGTGACTCTCAACCTGCTGGTCATCATCTCCATCTCACACTTCAAGTATTCAAATATGTGAAAAGTTTCAAAGAAGTATTATGTTTCTTAACTGTTCTATTATATATTTTTGTAAATAATGTTTTGAATTTTTCTAGTGAAATGATATTTGTTACGATGAAAAGTGATGACTATATTGCTGGTGTTCCTCTTCAGGCAGCTCCACAGCCCCACCAACCACCTTGTCCTCTCTCTGGCTGTGTCTGATTTCCTCGTGGGCCCCCTGATGTTGTTTCAGCTTTTGCTTGTAAATGGCTGTTGGTTCCTCAGTGACCTTGTGTGTTCTCTCTACAGTGTTACTGACTATATTATTACCACTACCTCAATAGGAACCATGGTGCTCATATCCATTGACCGCTATGTGGCTATTTGTGACCCTCTGCATTACTCCACGAAAGTCACCCAGAAAAGAGTTCAAGTCTGTGTTTTGTTGTGTTGGATGAGTTCTGCACTCTGTCACACCCTGCTGATGAAGGATAACCTGATACACCCTGGCAGGTACAAATCCTGCTCTGGAGAATGTGTGGTTGTTATTGATTATATTGCTGGACGTATTGATATGTTTTTGTCCTTTATTACTCCCATTACTGTTATTCTAGTTCTGTATATGAGAGTGTTTGTGGTGGCTGTGTCTCAGGCTCGTGCCATGAATTCTCACATTGCAGCTGTCACACTCCAGGGTTCAGTGAAAGTACTTGCTAAGAAATCTGAAATGAAAGCAGCCAGGACTCTTGGTGTTGTAATCTTCATGTTTGTAATATGTCTCTTCCCATATTTTTGTGTTACACTTACAAGTCAGGACACCCTAATCAATCAGTCGTCTTCTGCTTTTGTAATATGCTTGTTCTATTTTAACTCCTGTCTAAATCCTATGGTCTATGCCTTTTTTTACCCCTGGTTTAGAAAATGTACTAAACAAATTGTTACACTTAAGATACTGAAGCCTGGCTCCTGTGAAGCCAAAATACTGTAGAGAGCGAGGAGCCATGGACATCAACTCTTGAGACATATTTCAGTAAGTTTATTAAATTTATATCAGGAGTCTTGGAATATTTTTGGCTTTGTTGGCCAATATTTAATACTTTTGAGTTTACCTTTTTATACCACATGAAAATATGTTTAACGTTCCAGTGTTTGGTATAATTTTCTTCAGCACAACCTCATTTTCTTGTCCTGAAAATTATTTGTACAGTTTGACATACAACATCAACATACGTAACTGATTAAACGTTTGCAGAAAAAAAAATCATGCTTGTATATTTTTGTTGCCAACTAACTGAACAACTGAATATTTCTATCTAAAATGTAACATTTCTCCATGTTACTGTCAGCCACTACAAAACCTGAATATGTAAGAAAACTGAAAACATTTCATTTAACTAAAGCAATAATATTTCCTTTAATATGATATGAGTTTTAGGGATACTTAAAAACTGCATGATTGGTGTCAATACTATGAATGGTTTCATTAATATAAGAAAGACACTTTTGGCTTTTCCCGTTTAGGGGTTTCCACAGCGAATCATCACACTGATGACTCACATGTTGACATTTGGCACGTTTTACGCCAGATGCGCTTCCTGATGCAACCCTGATTCGAACCCGGGCCGCAGCGGCGAGAGCGCTGCACCTTAACCACTAGCCTACCCTGGACGGCAAATGATTTTATTAATTTTCCACACTTTATAAGCATGAAAGACAGACAACAGAGACAGAAAGGACATTAATTGTAAAGCTCTCTTTTCTCTCTTTTCACTTAATGTACAGTCTCAGGGTGCTGGATTTGGGGTGAAACCCTCCATGTGTATATATACGGGATATATATCCCAAATCCAGCATCCTGAGACTGTACACTAAGCGGACGGAAGGAGGCTGAGGATTAGTGAGCGTCACAGCCACTATCCAGGATGAAACAACAAAGATCCATGAATACATCAGGCAGATGGCTCTAAGTGATGATGTGCTTAGTGAATACCTCAGGCAGCAAAAACCAGAAGAACAAGGGAAGGAAGAGCAGGAACCCTCATGGATGGACAAACCTCTGCACGGTATGTACCACCTTCAGATAGAAGAAGTGGGTGATGTCGAAAAATCCTACCAATGGTTGGACAAAGCTGGACTGAAAGCACAGAGGCACTAATCCTGGCAGCACAGGAACAGGCTCTTAAGTACAAGATCAGTAGAGGCCGGGGTCTACAATACCACGCAGGACCCAGGGTGCAGGCTGTGCAAAGATGCCCCTGAGAAAATCCAGCACATAACAGCAGGGTGCAAGATGCTAGCAGGCAGGGCATACATGGAACACCATAACCAAGTGGCTGGCATAGTGTACAGAAACATCTGTGCCAAGTACAGGCTGGAAGTCCCAAAGTCAAAATGGGATACACCTCCAAAGGTGGTTGAGAATGACCAAGCTAAGATCCTGTGGGACTTCCAGATACAAACTGACAAACTGGTAATGGCCAACCAACCAGGCATGGTAGTGGTGGACAAACAAAAGAAGAAGGCCGTAGTGATAGATGTAACAATCCCAAACGAGAAAAGCCGAAAGTGACTCTATCATTTACCTTAATATAACATAGGCTGTATTAAATAGAACACTGAAATGTAGCAAATACCTAATTGTGTGGATGCTGTAAAGCTCTTCTGTTCTTTATTTATTAGTGTGGATGCTCGCATCCACACTCTTGTTATCTTCTTCTTTATTATTCTGGGTTCCGCCACTGTTCTTTGGCACCTAACTCCTTCAGCATACTTTCATCTAAAAGGGCCATTGAGGTATCAAACTGTTTATCTCTTTAAGGACATGACTGTTTGTATACAACTTTTTTATAACTTTTATACTTTTTAAGCTATTCAGCTTTTTTTTTTTTACAGAAATTTCCCCATTGGAAATAAATGAGGCAAAGTTGGAAGCTTAATATCTCCGGCATACCTTGGACTAGAAACGCCATTTCAACTCTGTTCAACTTGTGAGACATTCAGCTACCAATGGTGCAAAAATCATCTTGATCTCTTTTATGGTTTCTTTATAATCGACATTTATATTTTGTCTATTTGTCCATAGACAACGAATGGGCCAATACAATCCAATGCCATTGGCTGCTATGCGTCACGTGACTCCCCAGTCTAGCAGCTCTCTCTATGCTTTTCCTCTTCCTCATTGCCGCTTTTGCGCTCCTATTATGCCATTCTTAAGCTTTATACACATATAATAGATGACAACCGTAGAGAAAATTGTCATGAATTCAGCTGTCAGTGTTACTGAGATGGAGAGTATTTATAAATCACCACGGTTCCTTCATTTTATTTTATATATTGGCCGCAGAAGAGCTACGATCTACCGCCTCTCTCGCTCCGTCTCTTTCTGCAGACGCTCCTGACATTTAGGAGCGGCTCAGACGTGCTGACACCGCCAGTTTGCTCCATCTTGCTATGCAGTTTGGCCACAGAAGAGCTACAATCTACTGTTTATCTCTTACCTACAACGAACGCTACTGTAACGAGCTCAAGCCTTCCAGCTATGCTATTTTCCATAGAGTTTATAGCCTTATAAACAGCAGTTTATAAAACAAAATATGCTTGAACCTTGGACAGTAATTGCATACCTTGAGCACTGCTAGAGGGCAGAAAACCATTTTAAGTTCAGTTTGACTTAATAAGGACACATTCTGGACAGTTCCACTTTGAAGTGGAGGGATGACAATAAAAAACGCGTCAATGTAAATACCACTATAGTTTTATTACAAAAGACAGAACACAGAAACAACAGTGTCAAATCTGAACAGAAACACCAAAATTTACTATTTTTTACAAATAAATAGCAGACTAGCAGGAAGTACAGCATTTCTCTATGCAGTCCAGATGGGTCCAATTTTGATTGATAGATGAGATTGTGCTGCAGTTTTTGGTTTGTTGCACCATGTCTTGATTGTGTTAATGAGAGTGAAAGCCCAGGTTAAGTAGCTGTCCCTCTCACATTGTTGTGCAGCAAAAGATTTGCTGTAATGGAGGGTTGGACCCAGTTTAACTTGAAGAAATAAAAAGTACAATGAAATGAAAACTTCAGTCTTAATTGTTAGTGGCTCCTTATCAAACACACAAAACTGTGCAGCATGATAAACAAAAGAATATATATATATAATAGGAACATTGAAAATACATTTATATCACACTTGCAAAACAAAACAAGTCCTTGATTAATTAGATTGTGTCAAATTACACTACATTAAAAGCCATGGTAAATGAATGAATGAATGTCTTAAGCAAAGAGTTACAAGATGCCAGGTCTGTAACAATTTTAAAACAGACTGAAAGTCAGTGAAGACAGGCCACAACTGGGGTTATATGACCAAATGTTCTTGTACTTATCAGGAAACAAGTAGCAGCAATCTGAACCATCTCAAGGTGAGAGAGGGATGAGTGACACCTCAGTACAATAAGAGCATAGACACAAATTCAAAATAATTGAAAAAAGGAATGACGACTTTACTTAGTCATCTCATTTGGAAGAAGCTCGATTTCACAACTGAGTTGATCTGCTTATCCAATGTCAACTTACTATGAAATGTCATTCCTATATTTGTACAGTACCCTTCAGATGTGCAGCCAAGGTACCAAGACCCTGGCCAAAGGCAGATATGGTACCTGGGTCACCAAGCAACACACACTCAATTTAAGTTTTAAAATGTTAAGAGCCAGACAACATATTGTTTGTCAACTTAAGGAGTACTAGGTCATGGCTGTATTCAAAAATTAAGTGCATAAATAATATGTCGAACGCTTTTGTGAATTTTCAGCGGGTCTGTCAAAATAGATCAGTGACACAATGTAATATTTTATCCCAAATGCACCAAGACTTGGACTCCGTCAAGGTCAAAGTGTTTATTTGTCATATGCACAGTTAGGAAATGTGTTTCCCTCCATCCATCCATTTTCCTCCGCTTATCCAGAACCGGGTCTCGGGGGCAGCAGTCTAAGCAAACATGCCCAGACTTCCTTCTCTCCAGACACTTTCTCCAGCTCCTCCGGGGTAATGCCGAGGCGTTCCCAGGCCGGCCGAGAGACATAGTCCCTCCAGCGTGTCCTGGGTCTTCCTCGGGGCCTCCTCCCGGTGGGACATGCCCGGAACACCTCCCTAGGAAGGCGCCCAGGAGGCATCCAAAACAGATGCTCGAGCCACCTCAGCTGGCTCCTCTCAGTGTGGAGGAGCAGCGGTTCTACTCTGAGCTCCTCCCAGGGGACCGGGA